>NW_028321898.1:10197500-10500530 GCF_036245765.1 Copidosoma floridanum | reverse complement strand
TTCATTTACTGATATAAACACGCCTACTATCATTTTTATGAAATAAAAAGGAGCTTACTTATGATTAAACTTTCTACATTTTTTATGCTTCATGGCTTACTATAAAATGCATAACTAACATGATACTTAAAAACATCCATGAACTACGTACATTTTTGTGCTATCGGCTGTGTCAATACATGTCATTCTCATAGTGAATACCTTGTACCTTTTTTTCTCTCACTTATACTCAATAATCGTTAGAAGAATATTAAAATATTTATTAAAACTATGGGTGTCCTAATATAAAAATACTACATTATTATATCAATATAACATACGATGAAGATGATTGTTTATTGGTGGTTGTAAAGTTTTTGTTTGGTTTTCAAATTAAATTTGGTGTTTTTTATGTTAAATCGTAACCAGACAAGTAGCATGTTACAAAATATATTTTATCTGGTTTAAATTGCAACTTTCAAATTTTGTATTTGTATTTTGAAGTAGTAAGTATTAAATTTAATAAAAATTATTACTGTTTAAATTATATCCTAGCCAAATTTTAGGAGAGTTGATAAGATTGCACTATTTGATAAATTTTCAACCATGGTGATCTTAGAAGATGGCTTGTTACCCAAAAAAAAATAAAAATACTTATAATGTGAAAGATTTTGCTTACAAAAGGCTTAGTACAAGATAGTAATGTTTAAGAAATTGATGCATTTCTTCGTCTGCCATTTATAAGGAAAGTTTTATGATTGTAGGAATTTAGAAACCTCTGTCTTTTTATCTAAAACCTATAAAGATTTACGATATGAGTTGACCAAAAAGAGCTTCTTTAATCGTTCCTAGAGATAATCTTTCATTATCGCGGAATGTTATTAAATGAGATTAAAATAATATGTAATGGGTCTAGAATTTCTCCTAACCAAAAATTGTATTATCACTGACGTTATCGTTGCTGCCATGTCAGTATGAACCTCTCAAAGACCCTTGCAGACCCCTATTTTTCTTAGTTTGTCTACTATATAGGGAAAGTAAGATCATACCATTTTTTACCCTAAATTTTTCACAAATTTCTTGCTTATTAATCGCCTGCTACGCCTTGAATTACAAAAACTTACTGTGACATAGACTATGAAGTAGGATATAAAGTAAATTTACTATTACTATGAAATGCATATCACGTTTGCTTTTATTATAACTTACTATATTAATTCTTAAGAGGTTAACTTCGTAGAATTTTGTAACAAAATCAAGTCATGCACATTTACTTATACTATTGGTCTTTTCCACTTGTGCTGAATATGTGCTGAAATATATGCCTCTCTTCTCAGCAATAATAAAAAAAAAATATCATAAAAAGTTTGTGTATAATGTAAGCAGCAAAATTAAAGGAATCGATCAATACGATAATGCATACTTATTTATACACAAGGTCATTAATTTAAATTATAAATTACAGGTTTAATTTATATTATGGCCAGGTTAAGACTTCTGCTTCAAAAAATGTTGTTCGACAATTTTTATTTATCATCAGTATGAAAGTAAGATCATAGGAATTGTAAAAACAATTTATTATGTAATAGAACGTATATGTAATATTTAGTTTAATTTATATTGTTCACCTTTAATTGGTGTTCACTTTATAAAACCACCTTTTCATCATGACAACTTATAATGTAACATTTGAATGATTGCCCCTACTTCTTTGACTATTATCTTATGAGTGTGCTTTCTCGTTGATTACTTTTAACTTATTTTAGGAAGTATGAGACCCAAATTCACAAACATATAGTTTTTACAAGATGATAAAGTTAAATGATTACAACTAATCGTTAACCAGTTTGTATTAAAAAGACAGTCATTTTACATCTAAAGATATTATTATGTGTTTCGAAAAAGATCATATATTTTTTAATTGATTTTTAAATTTATAACTGTTATTGATATGTAATTATGGTATATTGAATAAATTCTTGAGTTCATTGTTGATTATTTTTGCCAGAAAATATGCTGGACTGTTGACTAGAGATACGATAAGAAGTAGAGGTACATCGATCTTATATAACTTTGACAAACCATAACATTCAGCTAGTGTGGTATCCAAAACAGACAAAGCAGTAGGATCGTAGTTTCAAAAATATAAGTCGTTGTTTCGTACCTGATTTAAGACGGACAAGGTTGTTTTTTGTTAAAAAAAACTAAAGAATTATTTGCGATTATTTTGTAGTTCAATATGTCAATTAACAATTGATACATTTTTGCGATGTAAATATTTTTATTGAGATACACAATTACATGACTTTTATTAGTAAAAGTAAATAAGATAACTAGTTTGTTACGTAAGAAACTTCTTGTCCTGTTCGGTTGTTCTGCACATTCACGATTCTTACCAGAATGAGATGGTTGGTGTTTAACTACATTAAGAAGATGTTGAGAGACTTATTGCGAATTATAGTTTTTTCTCGTTGATTATAATCGAAATGTGGGAGACGGACTTAAAGGTTTTTTACGACACACAATATAGCACGATCCTCAAAGCTTAAGGGTACATCAAATTTTGATCTGAGTAACATGATTTCGAAAATTTTTTAGGGATAACTAGATTCTTAAGATAATGTATAAAATGACCTTTATTGTTTGTTACCGGGTACTAAGAGGGTAGAATTTTTAAAAATTTTTTTCGTAAAGTAGAGCTTAAAATTTTTCAAACAATGTTTCTTCTTTATTTTTTTTTTTTTTATAAAGTTATATTAGCTTTGGTTAATGTAATAGTCGACTAATAAACAGCTTACATTAGATTTTGAGTGCTGCAAAGTATTACCATGTAACTTAGTCTATCGTTCCACCAGTGACAAGTGAGTCATAACACATTAACTCACCCGTACCTTAGTTAATTGTTGCGTATTGTAAATTTTATTGTATATTGTATTGTTATGCGTTTGTTACGGTATTAAAATCTCTTTTGGCCTGGTGAAGCTGACACAAATAGTCAGCAAAATGTTGCTGTATTTAACTAAAAAAAACAATTACTTTAGGTATTATTATTTCTGGATTTTTGCCCCAAATGGATAACCGATTATCTTATTTCTTAATTTATTAGGAGGCTTTTATACAACTTACATAACTATTGTGATAAGTCTGGGAACGTCGGAAGACCTAAACATCATTTCACACTTTTACTAGAGTATCTCACAGAATTTTGGATTATATACCACCTACTCATCAAAACAGCTGAAGGACGTACACATACAACTGTTAATAAGCATGTTACGACGAAGGTTTTTGTTCAAATAAGGGTACGTAAGTATATTTTCAAATCACATCATATACGTTTATGGTAAATGTAGTAATATTTAATTTTGTATTTAATTGGTAAAAAAAAATTTGAACAAACAAGTATTGTTATGAAATATTAAATATTACAAACAAAATTCTATAGTCCATTAAAAATCCAATATCATCATGCTCAGAACTTGACCATTACACTCGCTAAAGTTACTTTAACTATATTAAAAACAAATAAAATACTGTCTACAAAAGCTTGAATTTTATTGTACATGAAAAACTGAAAAATTGTCTCCTTTAAGAACATGGTGACGAAATATTCAATACATAATCTGCAGATTGTAATTATCCTTCATAAAAGGCCAGAAATCGTGTCTCTCGGCAAAACATTTAATATACCTTTAAGCTTTCAGGGACGAGGGTTATTATGTGTCGTAACGAACTTCTAAGTCCATTTCTCACATTTTGATTCCTAAAAACAAGAAAAACAGTATCTCACGAAAAAGCTTCACAGCATGTTTTTTTTTGTGATCAAACACAAGCTAGTTTGCTCTGTTAAGAATCGTCAATATGCAGAGAAATTGTTTATTTAGAAATGCAGATATTTTTTTACTTCTGCTAATAAAAGTAACGTAACCATATGCCTCTACATAAGTGTTTACTTTACAAAAATACACCAATCTTTGTCCGACACATCAACAAACAAAATTATTTAAAAAACTTCCTTAATCTTTCCTTTCTGACAGTGCAGAAAGTTTTTATTTAATAACACCTACTTTATTTTTAACAGTGAATTTTTCTAACAACTTTCTGGCACACTAATAATATCTCCCATAAAAACTACTTTTTGTTGATCTTGTAACAGACGATATGAACAATAACTGTCTTTCTTATGGAAACAATAATTATAACATTAACCTAGCCTTATATTTTTGTGATGTCGGAGATATTTTACTTCTCATTTATAAAGACCATGTTGACCAAGCACTAAAATATTAATAACTCATATTATCCTGATTTACAGTTTACAGATAAAATCGAGATCGACTGTAAGCTTAAATTTTAAAAATTTGGCCATAATCAGAAATTTAATAAATGTTACTTTTTGACTGATTTAAAAAACTTACTTGTTTAAATCAAACCCTTGGACGTCTACCTTTGTCGCACTAGCAATACAGGCGCTGAAAAGCCTTATCATGTAATGAAGTATATTATTCAACCAGTGACAAGTAAGTTGTAACAGTTATGAACTTTTGCATACCTTAGGATATTGTGGCGTATTGTAAATTGTGTTCTACGTTTTATCGTTGTGCATACGTAAATATATTAAAATTTGTTATAGTCTAATGAAGCTGCCACAAATGGTCAGCAAACCGTTGCTGTATTTAACTAAGAAATACAAATACACAAGGTGGTACAAGACAAACCAATAAGTAGCATACTTGATGGTGCAGTGGTAAATTTCCAAAAGTGAAGACGATAAGAATACCGCTAATTTCGGGCACGTGATGTCTTAGGGTCGGTTTTTTTGTGATGTTGTCTTCAACTAAATAAAAAATTATTAAATTATTTTTTCTGTTATTTTTATTAAAGTTTTCAGTCATTGGGACATCCTACTGCCCTCTGTTGATCTCATACCTACTTAAATATTTACTTTTTGATGTTTATATTCATCTATTTTTCCACACTTCTTTTGACGTAAGTAGATTAACTGTGTACATACGATTAAATAATACTTAATGCATTATTTCAACTAATGGATAGGTTCCAAATTAATTTATATTTACTTTATTTGATTTATATTTAACTACGAAATTTTTGGTGGGCTAAGTTTTTATTTCGTTAATTTGAGTAATACACTATAGACTACTATGTGACTAGTAATGCTATGTAAAAAATTGTAGTTTTTTTATACGTCTTCGTATGTCATGATACTATTACGTATTTAAGTTTCCATGACCTTTAACCAAAAACTGTTACGACGAAACTTCTAAGCAAAGAGTAAAACTCACAGACTTGGACTCCAAAGAATAGCTGCTTGTGTATATATAATTGCAAGATCTTACAAGGTTAACTGCAATGATGATTCTAACCCTACTCGAGAGTTCTTGTAGAGATAATGACGGTAAGGCTACTATTTTAACGTAAAACCCAAGTCAACGGCCTTTTCTTTCTTGTTTTTTTTTTCCCCCGTTTATGCTAGTCTGCAGTGACTTGGTTTGCTGGAGATTCTCTCACATAGGTTAATCACTTGACGAAGTTTTTTATCTGCTTGAAATGCAGTTTTTAATAAGCAGCCTAATCACTGTATAACATTTATTACAGTTACGTTCGCTTCACTGACAAAATAGGACTCATTCCTTTAACTTAATACTTACTTTATAGTACCTTATCAAAGACAATATGTAGTAGTAAATGTTGCTATTTTATCAACAAAAATAAGTGCTAGAGCCACTGCTGTAGCGTAGGTCTCGTCGAGCAAGTGAAAACCTAGCTTTGGCTTATGATCAATTGGTCCGGGTAAATAATTTTAAGAAGTTGCGCAGCCCTTGTTATATACTACATGCTACTTTGTTACTCGCGATGTTTGCCGGAAACTAGTAGTTGCCTCCTCGAGAGTGGTAGGTGGTACTATCAAGCGCAAAGTTTAAAATTAAAACTGCAAGTGACATTTTGAAAATCAAATTTTTGTTAAACGATTTAAATCAATGGAAAGTAGCTATTTCAATCATTAATAACTAATAAAATAATAACCCAGACGGTAACAAATGCTGCAACATCGAATCTGATGTCTTGACTATAGCCACTTGATTCAGCCAGTTCTCACAAAGGTCGGTCTTGATAATCCGACGTATCAGCCACTTTGTAAGAGGTGAGATCTCGTCTTCAATCAGCATGAGATCATTCACTCAGATGTTAGGGCGCTTATTACACGATTTATTCCTTTGCTAACCGTGAGTAATATGCTTGGTGCTGCAGCAAGCACACAAAGCATCCACCAGCGCCTGCACGTGAGCCCATTAGGCATTGAAGCTCCAAAAGCTTATGTTTTCTTCTGTGTCTGGAGACGAGATCAATACATCTCCGATAAGAAAGTGACCAGGCATCAAAGGTACAGGGCCCTCCTCTTCATTGCCACTAATCATGGTAATCAGACGAGAGCTTAGGTAAGTCTCTACTTGCGTCGTAAGAGTACTTAGCTCCTCATATATCAATAGCTGCTTCCGTAGGACGCATTTCAAGTAAGACTTGCAGGACCTCACGGCAGATTTCCACAAGCCACCCAAAGCAAAGAGTGCTGTGAGGAATAAAGTGCCACTTGACCCCCGTTTGAGCAATTTTAACTTCAGCCTCCTGGCCCATCGCAAACGCAATCTGAAGTATGCGTTGAATCTCGGATTCAATGTCCAGAAACGTAGTACCGTTATCACTGTGAAGCGAATGACAAAGTTTTTCAAGGACCGTAAAACGCCTGAAAGCAGCAAAAAATTTTGGCGAGGAATAGTTGGAGACAATCTCTAGGTGCATAGCCTTGATGTTAAGGCATACAAAGACAGCTAAGTAGCCTTTTTCCCTAGTCCTAGGGAGCTTTGTATCGTATGGGGCTGGCATAATCTATACCAGCGTAAGTGAACAGGCATGATGGCTGGACTTTCTGTGAAGGAAAGGGCCCATTAGTTAAGACATCGTAGGTCTGGCACAAGTGACGCACTAGTGCATGTGTCCACCCACGAAGCAGTCAAAAGTGCCTATTAAGGGTGCTGTACGTAAGAAGAGAGTCTTCATGAAGGGTTGATAAGTGCGTATCTTTGATCAAGAGTAGGGTTATTAGTTGTCATCTGATGCTTTGCAGGCAAGTGCGTTTCTCTGATTCAGCCAGGGCTGAATTCTGTAGTCAACCTCTGACCCAAATCACGTGGTTAGTTTCCATGAACGGATTTAGCCGTTAGAGGTGACTGGACGAACTGACAGGTTGGTTGTGCAGCAGCATCTCGTAATTCCATGGAACTTAAGTTGTTCTATTACGCACCACAGATAGGTGTGTCTTGCTGAAATGTCAGAAAAAGGGCTCCTTACCGGAAGTTCTAAGTCAGTGCTGGGCTCCTGTAAAGGGGGAGTTGGCCAGCACTGTTTTGGTTCCGTCAGCCAGGGAGGCCTATGCCATAAAAGAGCGTGGTCTTGCAATTAGCCCACGGCAAAAATATGTTAATTTCGCTTAAGCGGTTAACGGTAAAGATTCTTCAATGCACTGGTTGTCCACGTTGCCACGCCAGCACGACTTCCAAATCCGTCCAGCAATAACCCTTGGCCGCGTTAGGAACGATCTCAGCAACGACAAAATGTAGCAGCCAAGCAAGAAAGTGTGCTCCATGCAACTCTGAACAAGAGACATTTAATGCCTTGACTGAAGAAACCCTTGACTTGGTGATGAGGTAGTCTGAGTAGCTACCTATCTTGTGGCGCACTATGAGATACATACCAGCAGCATATATCTTCTTGAAGGCATTGGAGAAACTATGGAGCTCAAGTATGCCTTTAGCTGAGGTTCAAAGCCACCGCAAAACTCAAATGAAGGCTAAAGAAAGCTAGTCAGCTCTAAACTCTAACCAAATGCTGAAGAGACCATGGTCAAAAGGTTGGTCGCAGTACACACCGATAAACCAAAAATCTTGTAAAATCAGTTTTGCTCGTTTATTACGGGAGCAATAAACTTGAGTGAATTGTAAAAACGGGATATATTGGACAGAATCTGACACTTAGCAATTATTTTGATGATAGAAAAGCTCTCCATTACTTTGTCCTGCAGCAGATTTAATCATGGGGCTCCCAGATCAAGCTTAAAGTTGACATAAATGTGTCAATACGCAAACAGGGCTTAATTGAATCTGAGTTTAAGCTCGTGACAAAAGTCCAGCTTTTCCCGGAGGTCAGGCCCTCTTACAGATCAACATACTTACTGTAGCCAGGATATCGATTAACTCTTGAGGTTTGTGGCAGAGGTTAGAGTCGGTGTTGTCACCCACAAAGAAGTCATGTGTTGCATGATGGCCGATCCCAGCGAAAATTTCATGGCTTCTTTAGCATGGCCAACGTGCAGAAGTTTGAGACGTACGGTGTAAAGGCTGTGCTTAAAAAGTTTGAAACTTGACGCTAAAGTTTTTCAATTTTTTTAGATCACCGTTAAAGACCTGGAGCTTAACTTTTTCTAGCTAAGAGTAAGCGCTAAAACCGGTGCGTGAACCATGAAGGCCTGGTAATGGTTCTGTTATGATAGGAGGTCTGATATCGTCTGATAATTGTTGTAGGTGACACACATTTGTGTAGTAGGTTGCCAAAGATTCATCGTAGGGGTTGTTTTTATAGTAAGTGTGCTCCTATAATTTCTCTTCGTAGGAGCACAATGCCATATGATAATCCTTGAATTTCTGCCACTGATTGCTAAATGGCTGTGGAGCAGCAGCATTAAGACGGAGTACGGTGCTAAGAGAGAATGCGCGAGTATATATGTAGCGACGTAATACCAACGTAACAGCTAAGTAGGAGGAGAGAGCGCATGGGGAAATAGCGATGCGATCCGCTGTCGTCTTACTCGTTCGAGCTGCTTGATAATGAAAGAGAAAAAGAAAGGAAAGATAGAGACTACTGCTGCTTCTGCAGCTTCGAAACCTCTGCCAACCTGTGCTAGCGATTTTACTCGTTGCCGTCTCCCGCTGAATAATAAAACAGGGTGGGGGGGGCAGCACGAAAAAGTTTCGTCTGCTATTCACTGCAGCCCTGCTTCTCCCAATATGGCCAATGATTGGTCCCTGCCGATGGTTAATGGCCACGAGATAGAAATGAGCTATCTTGTGCTCTTGATACTCGTATGGTAATGAGATACAAAGGCACTGAACTTTTCACTAGTGATACATACATGGTGTCTTGAGCTTAGCCGATGCCGTTGATAACCGCCAACCCTACCGCCCCGTAGTCCACCAACAATATCTTGTTGGATACCAACTTGCCCCGTATCCGGCTCGAAGGACCAAATAATTGAGCCAATGCCTCAATTCAATGTCAAAGTGCACGCTAGGCCGAACACTTCGAGACTCAGAAGATATTGGAATCGCACATAATCACAGCACAGATTTCATGATCAACAAACTGTATTCTTTAATCTCCCTATGCTATATCAGAAGATGAACACAGGACTAGTGAAGGCTTTTGATTTAAACTTTCACTGTGCGACGACGATGGCGAGGAAACAGGCGTAGGAGCCCTTATCAAGCGTTAACAGCACGTGCTTTTGGACTGGCATACGAGCTTAATCTGGTCTCCTCGCAGTGCAAGTGTCAGAAAAACCTGCGACGCAAAGGACGATCACCAGTGATCGACCAGTGCCAGCAATCAAGTGCTGGAAAATACAAAATTGGGATACTGGCCCGAACAGATAGTGAGTGGAGAAGAAGTTCAGAAAGGTGAGAGGAGTAAAAATAAATGTAGCAACGCTGGCAATTGCTTTCCTCACATGGATGTGCTTACATGCCTACTTTTACACATACTTGATCCCCTCTTTCTTAGTTTATTAAAAAACCAAACTTTGACACTATTTTAAAATATGAAAGGTTTATCCAAAAGTAATCCTTACTACAAAAAAATATATGAGGTTATAAAAAATGCAATTTCACGTAGTTTTTCCATAAGGGTTACAAATAAAACTGCCATATCTAAAACTTAACTGTAAAAAATGGTACAATTAAACAATCTATAACTTTTTGTAAAATTTTTTCATGTTTTTTCAACTATATGTTTAATGTAAATAATATTTGAAAATAAAACGTATGTGTTATGGATATCTTGACGAGATATTTACTAGTATAAAATACTATCCTATTAAAGAAAGCGGTATTGTAGGATGGTTTTTTTTTAAGTTTTCGGATATAACTATATTTTAGGTAGTCAATATAAACTAATGATGAGTGTTTGATCTTCTGTAATAATTATGAGCGTGACGTTAGAGATGTTATCAACGTAGGCTGCAGGAAGTTGTTTTGAAATCATCAGAAGATTTGATGAAAGCTGTAGTCTTGTACTGTGAGTAGCTCAAATATTGTTCGTATTGCATTATCTCATAATACATAGTTTATAATCGTTAATAAATACAATAATAAAGTAATTATTAAAACCATACCCAATCTATGTAGGACCACTTATTACCACTGTAATTGCACATCCTTTGTTCACAATATTGTTTCATAAAAGGCATTTTTATACTTATAATTGCATTATTTGCCATACCATATCATAGACGTATTACTTCACATTCGGGTATCCAAGCACCTGCTTTCCAATGGTTTTTGTACAATATCATGTTTTATATGAGCAGTTGCATCCCACACAGGACGACATGACAAGTATACGCATGGTCTCACTACTTCACTTCAGTTGGCTAGCAGTACTCTGTGTAGGAGCCAAGTAATTTAAGTACCTACTTATATGTTATAACTGATAGATACACTGATTAAGGTTTTATTAGATCCAACCAAAAGGTTAGAAACTAATATACTGGAGAATAAGAAAGCTTTTATCTGACAAATATATAGTATACGTGACAAGTGGTAAATGTAGGTATACGACTAGAAGAGAAATAACGTACAAGTAATACAATAAAATCGTTCATGTCAGAAAAAATTATGAAGAAAAATGATACCAAAACAAGTAAATGCAAATAAAGTTACGAACCAAATAAATAAAAATAAGCTTAAAATTGGAAATGCACTACGCTTTCAACAAAAATATTTGTAGACTCATTAGCATGTGGAAAAGCTATGTTAGCTCAAGGTATAAAATAATAAATAAAGGCATTAAAAGACAGGTTAGATTCTATAGACAAAAGAAGTTAAAGAAACTAAACACATATAACATATTTGAATTAAGTTTAAAAAAAAATTTTTTAATTTGATAGAAACTCAAAACATGTAATAGATAATGAGTGTTTAAAATAAAATGAGGAATGTATAGTAATTTTAAATTGAAAGCTTAACTAGTCATTGGAGGTTCTAGAGTTAAAAATAAATTTGAAATAAGTGAAACATGCTTAACTCTCTCGTGCATACACATTATCAGATCAACATTACTCATTATAAATCAGTTCGATCAAGAGGCGTACTAGCTAGATTTTGAAACAGCATTTTTTTTAAATAGAGACTATAAGATATACGTGGAAATATCTAAAAGGTTTTAGGTTTACGCATACACAAAGATAAGAAAAGTATGTACAATACAAAAAGCTTTGTATAACTCAGACAAACTAGGCTTAAAAATCCACGAGTTAGAACTGTGCCTTCTCTTATGGAGGGATGAGGACGGATTCCTAATGCTGTTATAATTTATGGACGACATATAAAATAGTAGTATATAAAAATCTAGTGAAAGTTAGATGGATCAGGTCCCAGAAGCCCGCGGATGATATTATGACTAACATTCTACCCTATAAAACAATTGTTCAATTAACAAATTTGATTGCAAATATTTTTAGTTTTGTTTGTAAGATACAATACTTGATTTTTAGAAAGATTTATTTGGAAAATCTATCGAAGAAGAAACTGATGGGTTCAATTTGGAGCACCAGTCCGTCAGTGCTTAATAAAAAAGCAGTATCTTTTTAAACTAAGGCTGCGTGGAAGCAGCAGAGAAGACAAGCACGATGGCACTTCCTACTTCCCCTTATATTTTTTTCTTTCTTTCAGCCAGTTTGGTCATATATACTACAAACTGCTTTTATCTAATACGTGTGCTTTTGAGTTAACATGACAGATAAAGTTTACTTAGTTTATTTTTTAAAAATTTTTTTTTTTTAATTAAGAAATAATAAGTCTTAGAAAAAGGTTAACTTGAAAAAGCTATAAAACAACTGAATAAAAATTCAGTGTAGTAACAGTAACGGTAAAATCAATGAAGTGCTTTAATAGTCTGCACAAGTACATATTTATATTCCAGAAGTACATTCTCTTATGCTGGGCACCAGCATGTTAGCCCATGTCCGTCTTAGCTTTGCCTAAGACTCACTAAATGAAACACCGTAACGTGTTGACAAGTAATGTGAAACGTTTTTGGTTAAAAATTTGACGTAAATTATTGACACTTTTCAGAACTAAAATTTTCTTACAAAAAACATATTTGTTTGCAACCCATATCGTTTATCAAGTCAAACAAATAGCTGTAAAGAATAAAAAAAAATAATAATGCTAAAAAGTACCATAAGACAAACCGTGCGTGTCTTTGGCCATACAATAATCATTGGCCCTAAACGGCCATTAATTTTCAATTTTTTTTGTATAATCTACGAAAACGGGTATTTTTAAAGGCTGTATGCGTAAACCGTTTACAAAAAAAAGATGGTTAAAGAATTTTTTTCTCTCATCTCACAATTTTGTCGAAGTCCAACAAAGTTAAAAGCAACAAAGCCCTGGAGCTTCATCTGTACATTTGTTATCACCACAAAAAAACTAATGCATTTTCTACATATCAAAACATCTGAAAGATTAAAAAAATTACTGTGAGGATTATAATAAAAACTGATCTCTCACTTCATAAATTTCTTACTTGTCGATTTTGATGCTGCTACTTCAATCTAGATAAATGTTCTGCATCAGTTAGAAGCCTAAAATTGTATACGTTGGATGCATTTGAAGTTTACCTCTAAATACACCCTCTTGCAATTTTTGGCGTGACTACGACATTTGTGAGCCCTAAGGGCTATTTTTTGTCATCTTTGATAAGTTTTAATATAATTTTTAGAAAGTTAGTTCCATACGCCTAATGGCTCTAAAAAGAACCAGTGAGCTTCTTAAGTTAACTCTTTCATGACTGAAGATTTCAGCAAACGTGACTATCTCTATATCTCAGGGAGATCATTTCTGGCGTCATAAAGTTTCTCAGTCAACGAGTCCTTGCACAAGACGGTAGTAAAAATGTATTCGTTAGCAAGGTAGTTAAACATTATTAGGCCCTTATAAGGACCGATGAGAATAATGGTTCAGTAGGGAAATTAAATAGTCATAATGGCCCTAAAAAGAGCTAGTGGTTAAACTTCCAGCTATTTCTTATTATTATTCTTAAAGACAGAGAGCTGGCTGCGAGTAGATTCACTCTTGCCCTCGGAGTCTTGTGTAAGGAGACTATGCTGGAGAAAGTTACGCTGCTTGCTGAAGAATATCTTATCTGCGGGTCATTCCTCAGATAACCAATCACTTATCGTTAGTCGGAAAAGTGAGCCTGAAGAATGTGCTTTGGTAGCCCTAGGATGGTTGGAAGAACAGCTATTAAACTTCAAAATGCTACAGTATATTGTGTTCTGGCTAGACACGTCTCCTGGTATTTTGCCAGAGACGTTAGCATTTAGAACACCTTTTAATTAGTGGCAGTTGTCAATCTTGATGATTACAGATGGAGTTCAACGTGAGTAACTTGTCCAATACAGAACAGTGTTATTGGTTGCCGAGATACCAAGATGCACTACTCCCAGTTCTATGCTTTATGCACTACTGATGATCGACAGTGGTATTTGGTACTTTGCGTAGTGATATAATAGCCATACTTACTTTATTATGTTACAGGTAGCATCGATTTAACTTCTTAACCGCCTTACGCACCCTTCTAAAATGAAGTGAAAAGCTAGTGTTTTTTACAAAATTTTGAGCCTATGTATTGCTATTATTACTTATTTTTTTAGTATTAGAACTATATTAATACCATCCACGAAGTATTAAGAATCAGAATGGAAAGGTTCAGCAAGATTAGTTAATTAGTTTTTGTGGTTGGCGATTACAATGGTTTTAGCGACTTTGCTATATATATTAGTAAGATTAACTTTACACTACAAATTATTGGTTCCTACATTTTGTTAATGAATTTAATTTAAAGTTATTCTCTGGTTTACAATTTAAACTGTGTGCTTCGTAGTACCTATTCACCTACTCATCCTGTCATTTTCTAGGTAGCAACAAACTACTAGGTTTAAAGTGGCTATTACTGTAAATCCACATATTTTATGCTTATGCCTGAAGTACAAGAAAATACCGGTGTATGTATTTGAACTTAGTATTGTTAAAGCGAAGGTTCTTATAGTACGTTCAGGATCTAGGCTTGGGGAGTGACTTTCTGAAAAGTGACATAACTTCATGTAACGGATGATATATTTTGTACATTGGAATAAGAATATGATTATACGATGTCAAATAAATGTGCCTTCAGTGTAAGCTAAGTTTACCTGGACTGGAAAGTATTATCAATTCATTTGATATTTATTAGAACGAGCATATAGTACTTCAAACATTTCATTCATCGTACTTCAAAACTAGCTCATACTCTTACTTGGCACACAAAAACTTATTTTAGTTTTTAATTAGCCAAGCTCCCAGTGGTAACTCTGTATCCAGTTAGGTAAGGCTATTCTAGCGGGCGTACGTGCCAATATTGACCAGAATCGTGTAAACACTTTTTGTATGCCAAGCCGGGTGAGTTGGGTCTCCTTCTCTATAGTCCTCCCTAATCATGAACTTACTAGAAAAGATTTATTTTATATTTGATAAATGACTAAATGTAAAGATAATTTTATACATAGCAACAAAGTCAAACATAACCTATCTTGAGAACTGTACATATTATGGTACCAAATTTTAACGAGTAATCTATAAAATTCTTATGAGAAGCTAAACGTTAAAGTTGTTTCAGTTAGATGCAATACTATTATACAAGTAAGAAAAACTTAAATTGACTTTAAATATTATGCTATTTTTATGTTTTTAAAAAAGTTTCGGTCATATAGTCCCTATATATATAAAGAAATTTAGCAATCACGAACCATATTGAAAAATTAGAATAATAATGGCAAATTTGTAGCCCACCAAAATTTATACCATAAAAAACTAACAATAAGCAGAAAAAACTGAATAAACAAGTATCATAAAACTTGTGGTGATAATAGGGACACTTACCTGACTGAACGTCTGGTACACAGATGTCTCTCCATGTGTCTCCTATCAGCTGTAAATTTTCTTAAATTTCATTGCTATTGTTATTATATCTTTCAGCAAAACATGAATACTTACATATTTAACAATAAATTGTTGGATATTTGTACCAGAAATATGTGCGTATGTCAGTGTGTAGAAGAGTGAGTGCTGGGTGTGTTAGCGTGCGTATGCTTGGTCATATATATACATATATACATATATATAAAAGGTTTTTCTTTGTGAAAAAATGACCCTTTTCTCTGAAATTGGTTTAACTAATTTAAGTTCTACAGGTAGTCAAAAAAAAGGTCTGAGCATCTTGTTTTAAGTGCCGAGTGGCATATGCATTGAGTCAACATTTCTGATCCAATGGCTGCCTGAACTCCATGACCTACAGATTTTCATTAACAAAACTACCATAAATCTTGTGACATGGACCCTGCAGGAGTCAAAAAAGGCTCTAACAGAAAGTCTTGACCTCTTCTATCAAAATGAGTATGAAGAAATTTTTTTGTCTGCTACAAAACTCAAAATGGTAGCAGAAATACGTGACCTGCGTGTCTTGGTCAATTAAACTACTAAGAAACTCACGATGTAAGCACTACAGGGGTCTAAAAAGGCTTATATATAAAGTCTTAAGCTCTTCTATCAAAAGATGTATAAAGAAAAATTTTTGTCTGCTTTACGATCTAAAATGGCAGCAGAAAGACGTGACCTACAGCTTTTTTACAATTAAGTTATTATAAGTCTCGTGGCATTAGCCCTACAGGGGTCTACAAATGTGTGAATAAAAAATGTTCATCTCTTATATCGAAACCTGTGTATTTCTTGTTAGCTGTATAATCCAAAATCGTGGGAAGATACGTGACCCACGCCTGATTTTTACTAAAACCATCATGAATGTGCTGCATTTACCTGACTGAGGTCTACAGAGATTTAAATGACAATTCTAAGTTTTATTCTTAGAAATCAGTCTGCAAAAGGTCTTTGTGAGCCTTAGAATTAAAAAATAGCGTCAATACTATGTGACGTATGCGTTTTTTTTTTTAAATGGTAGTATAAGACTATTTTTTTGTTCTATTCAGGTATTTATAAAGCTGCAATAATTATTCGCTATATATAATGATAATGTAAGCTTTGAAAAAATATGATTGCTGTTGTTTTAAACTTGACATGTCGTTATTAGTCTTGCACCGATGTATTAATGCTATACGAACAAAAATATGTGTTCTCGAAGTAGGGTATAGTTTTATGATTTTATATATTATTCTCAATATGGCAAAAACAAGTTATATTTCAAATTCCTTGACCAATCCAATAACTTTTGTCAGATAATTTTGTAATACTAAAAACTGAACTTATGTTTTGAATCATAAAATTAGGAATAGTTCGTAAATGACGATAAGGTAATTTTGCATTTTATAGCAGCGAAAAAATTTTTTTATACATGTTTTAATAGAAGAGCTTAAGACTTTTCAAATAACTTTTTTTAGATCTCTGTAGGGTTTATACCATGAGTTTCTTAGTAGTTTGATTTTTAAAAAACCCGCAGGTCACGTGTTTTTACCGCCATTTAAAATTTTGTAACAGACACAAAATTTTCTGCACACTTTTTTTGATAGAAGAACTAATGACTTTTAAAAAAAGCCTTTTAAGCTGGCTGTTGGGCTTATGCTGCGAGACTTTTAGTAGTTTTATTAAAAAAAATTCATAGGTCACGTGTTTTTACGGCCATTTTTGATTTTATAGCAGATACAAAAATTTCTCTTATAAATTTTTCAATAGGAGAGCTTAAGGTTTTCTATTAAAGCCTTTTTAGACCCAAGTAGGGCTTATGCTGTAAGATTAATAGTAGTTTTTTTTTAAAAAGCTGTTGGTAAAGTGTTGTTGCCACCATTTTAGACTTTATAGCATACAAAAAATTTTTTTCATACAACATTTGACAGAAGAGCTTAAAACTTTTCATTTAAGCCTTTTTTGACCCCCGTAGGGTTTATATGCGAGGTCTGTAGTAGTTTTATTAAAAAAACGCTGTAGGTCAAGTGTTATTGGCGCCATCTTAGATTTTATAGCAAACAAAAAATTTTTTTTTTACTAATTTTGATAAAAGAGCTCAAGACTTTTGACTTGAGCTTTTTTTTATCTTTACAGGGTTAAGTGCCACGAGACTTCTAGTAGTTTTATTGAAGAAAATTTGTTGGTCACGTGGTTCAGGCAGCCATATTGAATCAAGAATGTTGGCTTAATACATGTGCCACTCGGCATTAAAAATAAAGCTCAGACCTTTTATTTGACTACCTACGGAACCTAAATATATGAAACCTTTTTTGGAGAAGGGTGTGTCATTTGTTTACAAAGAATACTATATATATATATATATATATGTTTGTGTGTGTGTGTGTGTGAGAGTGAGAGAGTGTGTGTATGTGTGAGTGTGTGTGTGTGTACGCACGCGTGCCCACGTGGGTGTGTATCTATAAACATTATTAGCACAATTAATGTTGGATAATATTTCACTGCCACAAGGCAGCTACGTATCAGTCAGGTGTCTGCGATCCCTCACACTTGCTTTTGATCAAAAATTGATTCGTTTTAATGATTTAATAATACTATTGAACCGATATCAAAATGATGCACTCGATTTTAAATGCACAACTTTTATCTTTATTACTTGATTTTCTAAATGATTCGTTGAGACTTAAAGGTAATAAGTACAACAATATTTCTGTAACGGCCATTTAGTCACTGTTAATAATCGACAAATTAAATAAGTCAAGTTTTAACGACTAAATTTTTTAATATTAATATGAAAAATACTAGTATTTATTACCGTAGCGTAACCAAGTCTTATACATACACAAAATACACAAGGTATTACTTTTTCGGATCTTGAAAGTTTGTAAAAATAACTGTTGGGGTATAAATTTGTTGTGAATATAAGTAAATGAAACAAAAATATTTTATATACAAGACGTATGACTAAGGAATTTAAAAAATTGTATATTCATTAAAATATCGAGTAATAATTAAAAGTGCTACTATACCCCAAAATTACTAGCAGCGAATCTGTCACTGGCTGACACAGCGGAGCTGGCCGTAGTATGGGCATAATAAGCATTTATATTTGCTAGAAGAGATGACATGACTGCTGGAACTCCTGGACATAAGTACTTTGTTGATAGGCAGTGAAAATGTCTGAAACAATTTTTTAAAAACTGTATTTAACTTTAAAAAGACTTTATTTCATCAAAACACAGATTCAATTATTAATACGTACGTCATTGCTTGATAAATACTCTCTATACCATATCTCATAGCAAATTCGTCTACGAGCTCTTCTGCAGGAGGATCAAAATAAATTTTCCACGCATCATCACCCTTCACTTGTGGTAGTTTTACCATTCCATCATTGTTTTCACAAAGACTATGAAATAAATTTTCGTGCAAGCATGTGTATTGTACATGATATGGTGCTACTTTTTCTTCACCTTTTATTTCTACGCTTATATGTAGTCTTATTGCTCCTGAAACGGCCGACTTATCCGTCCTTTTTTCAAGATTGTACCAAACATCCATTTCCCCACTAAGAGTCCGAACTTCAATAATAGTTTGACCAAGAAAATCATCACTTTCACGGGTAAGTTTTTGTCTCAATTTTGATTTAAGATCATTATCTTCATCCCAAACACGTACTTTAATTCTGTCAGATGAGTTGTGGCATTCGCTGAAAACACATTATAATTTTATGGGTACTATATCATTTATTAATACATGTACCAAATTAAATAGATTTAAGTTGTTGACAAAAATTTAACTTAAAAAAAATTTTCATTTCCTCAAATCGAAACACTACATAGTTTTACTGGTCAATGACAATCGAAGAATGGTTTCCATTGGTGTGTAAAAGTCTTAGAAGGTTCCAAACTATATTGAGGATTCTTACTGAGATAAAAAAAAGTAGCTTATAAGCAATTATTTTAATCAACTGATCAATAAGAAAATCTTTGTTAGTAGAGTATACCTAATTTTCACTTTTTTTCATAAGAATTTATATTTAACAGAGCTAATTATAGTTACGCTCATCAAATATATTTTCTGATAATTGTTCACGAAAATTAATCTTTGAAAGTTTTTCAGTGTTATTTAAAATTTGAAACATTTTCTTTGTACAATGCTCTTAGGGATTAACCACGTGTAAATAATACTTTTTAAAATAAATTTATCAAGTAAAAGGGTTGAGAGAGTAAACTTTAACATTAAGACCATAAATTCACTACTTATGATTGATATTCTTTAAGATAAGTTTTAACTAGTAAAGAGCCAGCACCTATTTTGTTCTCAACAGAGTCTTATAAGTTGTCAGTCATAAAAAATTCACGTCAATATGTAGCAATTATTTCAAACCCTTAACACTTATATACATTGGGTCTAACTGTAATCCTGAATATTCATATAAAGGATCCTTATGATTGGATAGTGTCCATCTTGGTTGTGTTGGTCATAAGTTTCAACTGGGCTATGAAACACTAAACTATCTAACTTTTTAAATTACTGCTTTTCATTGGGTCTGTTTTAACGCTGACTCACTTCCTAAATCTAATTATTTGTACATTATTTTACAGAAGTTGAAGTCCTAACAATGAATTTTGATTGGCATCGATTAATATGTTCTATTATCGATCAAGATCTGTATTGGGCTCATTGGTTTAAAAATGAAATTAAATAATTAGTAGTTCCAATTTTTGCATAAAATAAAAACAAATACTATATATTTTGAAGTAGCAAATTATTTAGTTGTTCTAACAAAATCAGAGAATTCATTAATCAGTGGGAGAATTCCGTCATGAAAGACAATTTTTGCATCTTTACAATTAAAGATCCTGATATACATACACTACCTTCAAAGCCCATGTGGACCCTCGCATGCCTACTATTCACTCCAAAAAAATTTTTTTTAAACCCTACCTTCTCCCTCCCCCAACTAAAAATATATCCTTATTACGATTGTAATAAAAAGTAGAAGATTCTTCATACCAAGTAAATAAATAAATGCAAAAGGAGAATGGGACCGAAGAACCCTTAAAAAGTAATTAGTTTCGGGATAAGTGAGGTTTTCGATGTATATATGCTTACCAATACTAAAATATTAAATAAGCTTTATTAGGTGCTAAAACTTGATAAGCTACCCTCATTTAGTACTAGATGTAGTAATGTTCTGAAAATTTATAGTATTTTAAGTATCTTAGACGAAACGGCACAATACACAGCCACCATACTAGTTAACCAATTTTTGCTGCTTAGTGTTTAGAAAAAATGTTCTTTGAATATTTTAAGCTTTCGTACAACTTCTAAGGTGTCTTCAATTTTTATACTGAGGGGCTTTATAGAGTACTGTGTGAAAAAAAAGTTTCATTCTTGAAGTTTCTCTGACAATATGGCACCTGACGCAGCCACTAAATAGAATAATTAGTTTCTGCCACTCAGCACTTTTAAATTCATGTTTCACAAAGAATTTTAAGCACTCCCACGACTTTTAAGATGCCTTTGATTTTTACAGATAGAAGTGGGTGAAAGTGACGCATTTCGTTCCATATACATGTGTATGTTTACCAGTCAAACTTTGCTTCCTACTCATTGCATGCATTAACCATGTATTCTAACTTTAAAGATTAAGGTCTTTCCTAATAATAAAGTAACCTACATAACAATAAGATTTTCGTATTGGTACAACCTTTATAAATTACTAGAAATTTTGATTTATAGTTTAAATTAATGAAAGTTATTAAACATTTAATACAATGCCAATAATAAAAATAAATCATAATATGTGTTACCAGATATTTTGAAGAAATAACTAAGAGATATATTATTAAATCTATAAATCATGATACCTTATTAAAGTGCATGTGATTTGAATAATGTTTGGTTTCTCTTTTGATGAATTGCAAGTGTCCAAATTCTCAGTCACTTCAGGAATAGTCCAGAGATACTTATATTACGTTGTGTTTTATTTGGATTGATAATTCTACAAACTGATTAATTTTCTGAATGAAGGAGATACATTTTTTGCTTCGTTTATTATTATATTTTTTTCGTTTTTCGTAAGTGCTTATGATTTTTCCTAATCATTTTTTTTTCATTATCTTAAGCTTTCTTTTCAAGTTTTAATTATTTTCTATAATAATAAATCATTATGCTTGATGTTAATTGTTAAGTGACGACTTGCGTCCATAAATAAGTTTTTAATTGTTTTCTATTGAATTTCCAATTTACTTACAATGATAAATTTTTAAGACTCTTAAAAGAGTCATGCCAACCCCACGTATCCCCAAGTACCAACCCCATAGTATGTAAGACAAAGGAATTAAACTAAAACTTCATGCAAGGTGCATTTCTTTGCTCGGCGTTTTAGTCAGTCCACCGCTCATTGAGTGTGGTTCTTAACAACAAGCTTAGTATTTTAAACTTATTTTTTATAAATGCTTGATAACTTCATAATTA
Source organism: Copidosoma floridanum (assembly GCF_036245765.1). Classification (NCBI taxonomy): domain Eukaryota; kingdom Metazoa; phylum Arthropoda; class Insecta; order Hymenoptera; family Encyrtidae; genus Copidosoma; species Copidosoma floridanum. The sequence continues at coordinate 10,478,763 of NW_028321898.1, read as the reverse complement.
TTATTGCTTGATAAGTGCATTGTAATTATTTTAATTAATTATAAATCTAAATAAATAAAAAAAAAGCAAACCAGATTTTGCAGAATATTTTATTAGTTAAAATTTAATAAAATTAATAAAAACAAAAGAAGCAGGACTAAAGAATCGTATAAAATAAAGAAATTAAAAAAAAGATTTGTGGACATTTATATTTAACAAAGCCTAACACTTTTTTTTTGTTTTTCCTTTTCCCAATATACAAATGAACAACTAGTGACACTTTATGCTGTCTCGCAGCCTGTGAAAGAGCGCACAGGGGGCCCAAACTGACTTTTTTTGATCAAAGTTATCTAGAAACCACAATTTTTAAACTATTTGGATAATTTTATTTTTTTATTTTTAAAGTAAGATGATTTACATGACATTTGTTAAGACCAATTTTAAGTTTTCGACTTTGAATTTGATTGACCCAACCTTAAATATTAAAAATAAACAAAGCCTGATAAAAGACATAATTATTTCAATGAATAAGGCTCATTTTACGGAGTAAAATTGGGCAATAATAATTTTCTATTATACTCTAAGATATTTTATGACAAATACATTATCATAATAATTGAATTTGAAGATGTTGATCACAATTTGTGAATTCAATATGTCGAACCAATATATTTTTAGGTACCCGAATCTTGATAAGCATTCATGCTCAGGTGTTATTGAGGTCTTTGATTTTGAATCCGTGGTTACAATTGGAAAATTCAAGATGGCAGATACAATATCGCAGACTACCACAGACTTACTGTAGGTCAACAGTGGCCAACATAACCTCAAAATAAATGGAAAAGAAACGACTTTCTTTAGTTTACGTAAGTAAAAAATAACAATTTTCTATTCTTTTCCCGTAATTTGTATACCATAATTGAACCGTACAGTTTATTATATATTGTAAGAACTACAAAGGAAGCCTAACCAAAAATGATCGCAAATTTCTTCTTTTCATATTCCTATTTATGAAAATATACAAAAAAAATTTTAAAATTGATTATGACCAAGGCTTGTGATAAAATATTACAAAATAGTTTAAAGTCGATAATTATACTTATGTAACACTAAAAATATAGTTCTATGGTGAGGTTCTATTTTCTTTAACGTAAAATAGTTTAACAGTTGTGCAGTGAATACGGTATGTATCACGTTACTGTAACCTGTACACTACCTATTAGATAGCTGGCTTCCACCTCGTGAACGTTATACAATATTCCATGTTGGCCCATCAATATTTTAAGGTTATAGCAGAACATCACCTTAGTTTCATATACGCTTGAGTAATGTAGCATTTTCTCTTGAATTTTGATTAAAGTACTGTGTAAAACGAGCTTATACGTATAGAATCAGCTTTTATAAGTAATTGGTTGCATACTCTAAGGCTTTGTAAAATAAACACTTAGTGTTATGGTACATGTACTAGTGATAGATTGTGCATCAGTAGTGTAAAAATAAAATTATAAAAATATAAATAAATTTTGGATAACAATGAGACAAAGTTTTAAAAAATAATATGTTATATCATGCAACAGTACTTTGTATTTTGTATAACAGATACGATTATCGTTGAAACAGTATCAGTTAGAAACAGAACATTAATAATTATACATGTTTTATCTTTTTCATGTTAATTTTAGTTATTACCTTACAGCTACACTGATTTCAAGTTTCATTTTTTTCTGGTCATTATTGTGTTCATATCAAGTCTTGTATGTTTGATATGTAGATAAAACTAAGGTTTCAATCACGTAAAAACAAAATCAACATCGTGTGAATATCATACAAGTAGTAATCATCCAATCATCACTGGCTGATGAGTATACGATGGAGCATACACTACATTTTTACCACAATTATTGAACTATTACAAATTGAAGACAGTAAAATCACCCAATGGAACTATATTTTCAGTGTTATATTAGTATTATCATCTACTTCAAACTATTTTATAATATCTAATCACAAGCCTTGATCATAATCAATTTCAAGATTTTTTTTGTATATTTTCATAAATTGGAAAATGAAAAAAAAAAATTCACGACCATTTTAGGTTAGGCTTCCTTTGTGACTCTTACAATATATAATAAATTGTAGGGTTCAATTTTAGTATTTAACTAACGGAAAAAAAATAGAAAATTTCAAACTGTCAATTATCTAAACTAAAGAAAATTGTTTCGTTTACATTTGTTTTGAAGTTATGTTGGTCACTGTTGACATACAGTAAGTCTAGTAGTCTACGATATTGCATCCGCCATCATGAATTTTCAAATTGTAACCACGGATTTAAAATCAGAGACCCCAACAACTGCCAAGCATGAATGTTTGTTGAGATTCGGGTACTAATTAATGTGTTGGTTCACCATATTTGATCTGCCATCTTTAATTCAATGATTATACTAATGCATCCTTCATAAAATATCTTAAAGTATAATATAAAATCATTATTGTCTAATTTTACTCCCAAAAATGAGACTTATCTATTGAAATAATTGTGTTTTTTATCAGGTTTTGCTCATTTTTAACATTTAAGGTGGGCTTGACCAAGTTTAAAGTCGGAAATTTAAAATTGGCCTTGACAGATGTCAGATACATCATCTCACTTTGAAAATGAAAAAAAGTTATCCAAAAAGGTTAAATATTGTGGTCTCTAGATAATTTTGAACAAAAAAAGTCAGGTTGGGCTCCCTCTTGAGCGTAAGACTATAGTCCACAATCTTAGGTTTTAAGCCAAAAGCAAAATTAAATGATATTAATTATTATTTAACAAAACTTGGTAGCAGAGCGTGGTTTATAAGCTCTAGCTACTTTTTTCTGTTCACTAGCTGTTCTCTTCGTGCTATTTAAAAAGAAACAATAAACACCATTAAAAAAACATGTTAATGAATGCCATGTAACACCTCATGTAGTGCAGTGTGTCCGGACGCGTATATGCTGTGCGTTCATGAAGAGCGTGGTATATGCAGAAATTCATTATAATTTAAAAAACGGAAGTGAATGGAAAGATAATAAATAATAATACATCGATAAATTATTGGGAACGTAAACAAGAAAATGTTATATCATAAAATGAAAAAAAGGAGGGGTGAAAGATAAGTTATATTGTATTGTAAATAACAGAAGAAAAATAAAAAAAGTGATTTCTTATACCACACACTTATGAGACAAAACAAATATACTATTTTTATCCTAAATTTGCTAACCAAAGCAGTTAATCCCCTTAGTCCTGCTTGAGTAGCGGACATTGTATATTGTATACCCGAGATCTGCTAACAAGAGCGGTCTTTCTACTCCTACCCTGAATTTGCTAACCAGAACGGTCCATCCTTGTTAGTCCTGCTGAAATAGTTGACACTCTTTACCCTGTATTTGCTACTTAAAACGATCTATCAAAATACCATATACATATACACAAACATATTCACACCTAATATTGTTAGTTGTAGAAGAAGAATTCTCAAAAATGAAGTAAAGATTTAATATGATCTAATAATTTTATTTATATACACACAATTTTTCATAAAATGATTTTTAATGCACAGACACAAAATTTTGCGAGTAATGAGAAAAGTAAGAGAAGTGGTAAGAAATTGTTTGTACTGGAGCTTATGAGAAAGAAAAATTTCATAGCAAAAAGATTGGAGTCAATTAATGATTAATTACAAAGTCACTATAAACTGCATGAAGTAAATACTGAATTATCGGAAAATAAAATCAATTAATTAAATGCAGAAATCAACAAACAATCTGACAGTTTGATCATCTTTAAGGAAAGAAAACTCTCAAAATTAAAAGAAAAGAAAAAATAATAAGAAGTCTGGAAGTTTATTAATAATTCAAAACTTATTATTATCTCCCCTTGCCTAATAATGATTCATAGGTACATAAATTACGCATTCCACATACAGAGCACTCATGTGGGTGGGTCAATATTATCCAACGTATTAGGTTGTAGTACATATACTTTTAGCAAGGTATAACCGTAGTAAATAAAAAAAAAAAAAAAAAAAAAAAAAACAAGGTACAAACAACTGTACTTTAGAAAAACCAGTGTAGGGTCAGTCTGTCTACTTTCAGATGCCTAGAAACTTAGACTTGCGTCAGTACATAGTGTGAGAAGAAAACTTTAGCTCTTAAATTAAGTCAGAGAGACTCTAGCTGTAGGATTGGAGTTATTGTATGCGACGGACTGCATGTATCAGTGAATATAGTTGAGCGCAGCATTCGTGTTTTGCCCAGTATTCAAGCACACACTCTTGGCTATAACGGACTATTAAGTATATATACTTCTATACATGATACATAAAATTGGTGCCCCTAGCGTATTCACATATAATAAATTTATATAAGACTTAAGCAGAGTAAATAAACAGAACGTAACACCTTATGTGAGTAAGCATATGAGTACTAAATTGATACATACAGTTTAATTGGCATTACGGTGTCAGCACCTGCGTTGTCACATACACGCATAAATGCGTGGAAATGAAAGAACAGATCTATACACTGTGAACAATACGTATGGTAGTTAGTGGCTAAGAGTGGATACAGTGGTTGAATGTTTGAGCGAGCTAGAAGGCGAATACTTTTATTTAATGCAGAGAGAGAGAGAGAGAGAGAGAGAAAGAGAGAGAGAGACAAAGAGAGTTTTAAATCACGCCCTACATCACCGTCGTATAGTAATGAGGATATATAGCTGCTCATACCATATAAAAAATCTCTGCATAATAAACTCCCTTGCTTGAAGCAGATTATATTATACAAGCACACTTGATCACACTCCCTCACTTCAGTTTTTGGGCATACATACAGTACACTCATCGTTCTGTCACTACATGGATACCTATGAAAATTATTACATCAAACGTATTACACATGCTTACGCCAAGCAAATGCTAACATTGTATATATATATATATATATATATATATGTGTGTGTGTATGTATGTAAATATATATATATTTAATTACTTCTATATTACTTATGTCTTTTATGATAAATGTTAAAGGCTTAATAGAATATTTTTTTGGAAACAAATAAACACAACAAAAAAATAATTTTTTTTTTTTTCTAACATACACATATTAAATATAGAATGAAAAAAGAATTAAAAAAAACGGAAAAAGCGTACGTAAAGCAAATTATACAATTAAGAGAATGGTCAATGAAAACGATGATGCCGATACGACAGTAGCTGAAGCGCTGATGGAGTCTCTCAATGCCAACTTCTCGTTTTAGCATGCAATCAAGTCCATTCCCATATTCAATGGGGAAAATTTTTCCCTGAAGTTTTTTAAAAAAAAGTTAGAAACGGAGAAAGCTGGGTCAGAGATGTTAAAAAAAAATTTGTATCAAAGAGCAGTATTGCAGAATCCACGAGTTACCGCACGTATAAGCGTAAGCAGCCAAGATCTCGAAAACCTTGAAGCATTTATAACCTAGTTAAAAAAAGATATGTGACAGAAAAAACCGTTGCCTATTATGAAACTCAGCTGCAAAAAGTGTACCAGCGATATAGCCAAACGGTTGGTGAATGTTATGATTATGTATACGTACTGCTGAACAGTGGTGAAAAGGCCTTGATGGAAGATAAGGGAAATACATACAGTGCGCATATGATGATCCCTATAAAATTTATGGTATTAGACATCTTCATAAGATGACTAATGTTTGTAATAAGCCAGCAGATAGATGCAAAAGCATCTACTTCTCTTGCCAACGTCTTCGATTATGCATTGAGATTGCAGAGCCAAATGAGAGTGGGTATCATCCCAGATACAGGATACCAAGGACTACCTAGTAGTAACTTCAGGAATAATCCAAATAACTTATGTCAACAGCATAATAGGAACCCTGATCAGCCATTTTGATCACATTAAATAGCACGACTTAATAAACTACAGATCGACAATCAGAATCATCACGCTAATAGTCAGTATACTAATTATTAAAATAATATTAGATAATATTAACAATATAGTAATAAACAGAATTACTATGAAAGTTATCATAATTAGCGGAGGGTTTGGAATTTTGAAAATCAGGCAAAGAACTCTAATTATCATCAGAATAGCTTAGGATAATATTGTAACGAAAACTTTAACAATTAGTTCACTCAAAGAAATGTGAATTTTAACTCTACTAATAACAGGCAGTAGTCAGAATTTACATTAATACTTCAAAAAGATGATAATAATAATAATAATAACCAACAAAGTTACAATCCTAATTACTAGAATCAGAAATTTTAAAATCAGTACCAACCATGAGATGACCGTTTGCCACATCATTTGAACTCCCAGGCAGCTCACCCCAGTCGTCGTTCGAAGAAAAGCCCCCAACAACAAAATTCAACCTCTAAACCGAATATTTTAGCACAAGTAATAAGCATAGCCATAGAATTAACGTGTCAGGGACTTGGCATTGATGACAAGTTTACATGCATAAGGTTGCCCACCCCAGAAGATACACATTGCTTTATTACACTTTTTCTTGATAATATTGCCGCCACAAACCTGATTATATTAGATCAGTTGCACCCATATCTACCAATTTTCATTACTTGAAAAAACCAACGGTAAAATTATATAGAAACACATGGATAAATTAAAACAAGTTCCCCAATAGTTATGTTCTAGTGAAAAATACATTATACATGTCTTCCAGAAAAAAAAAAAAAACACACAACGATGTGGACTGTATTGGAAACCGTACTGACAAAACTGCTTGAAGGTTGCGCAGATCTAAACTATGCTAATCATGGTAACTACCTATAGCAAATAATTACTTATTTGTGTATTATAACACCTACTCCAGGATTAAATAAAACTTGTCGATACTGTATTGTACAGTTCGGATATCCTAATTGCACTCACTAAACGAAAATGGACCTTTTGAATTCAAAGATAAAGCGATTAACAAACCTCAAAGCAACACTATTAAAAAAAAATAAATACTGTGGAAACCCATCTAGAAAATAAAATTGTTCCCACAAGCAGCATATGAACAAAAAGACTGACAACTTTTAAAACTATCAAAAGCAATGCTAAAGAACAGTTCAAGTTAGTCGCAGAAGACTATATTAATGTTATGAACACTAACATCAATAATTAGCATACTGATTAGAAACAATGTTTCAAACTGTATGAACAGAATAGCCAAATTTTTTCAGCTTCATTCAAAAAACTATATAATACTACAAAACGCTATGAGCATATTTTAAAACAAGTTGCTAATATATAGACTTTAAGACAAGATTTAACTCTGGACAGATATCTTATTCATTTATTAGCTTACCTTAAAAGAACTAAGGCTACCTTAGATCACATTATTCGTTTCTATGAAGATCTAACTGACATCTTGCATAATTTACAAAGAGGTCAAGCACATCCAAACCTGTTTTCTCTTAACATATTTAGAACCATAACCCAAGATATAAAGAGAACAGCAGGAAATACATAATTGGTAGCACCAAGAGAGAATCCTTATACTGGTGAAGTCGGTACCCTAAGGAAATTAGATGTTGTGCATCAAGAAAGTAGAACCAGTTATATTACATTTGCCACTAGTAGATTAAGCTCTTTATAATCTGAACAAACTTCATCCAGTCATGATACTTTAATCTGGACAAAATCAATTCGCCTATAAAAAACCATCGTACTCTTACTTAGCAGTAGCAGTAGACCATAATTCGTATTCATAATTAAAAAAAGTTAAATTTAACTAATGTAATAAAACGGTACATGGTCACATATGCTTGGCTATATAACCATTAAAGGAACCCTATTTTATAAAGAATGCGGAATTCTAACATTACGATAACCTGGAGCAGAAGTACTTTAATACTGTGAAATTATGTTTACACTGAAAATCGAAAGACAATAGATTTATTTACCATTTGATATGGTAATGCTCATAGCTATTTTTAACACCTCATTGAGAACAATTAAGCATTGTTTGTCCTAATAAAATGGATCGACAAAAAAGAGTAAAAGGTCTAGGTCTTTGACAAATAAATGATGGATGTACGGAAAAAAATTACTAATAAACTTAACCAGTGAACATAAGATTGTCACTCAGATACAATATACCTATCAAGTAGAAATTAATTTAAACTAAACTGCAGTACATTGACCGTTAAAGGACACTGATGACTTCCATAACACTATAAAACCCATTTGAGAATTAAACTTTAACAAACAAACCTTGAAAGATAAAGAATTGCATGTACAAAATTCACTACGTTAAATTTAAAAAATACGTATCCAAAAGTTGAAGGACGGACAAATTTCTCTTTGTATTTTAATATGTAATGTTATTTAAGCTATTACTATTACAATTATAATAGCAATTCTCATTGCCAAAGTGAGGAGCTGTTTCAAAAAGACTATGAAACGTAGTATGTCAGAAAAATTTATAAAACGCACCATCAGTTCACTAAACACGGAAATTCGAGTAACCATAAAACAAGAACCAAAAGAACGTAAGCCAACTGAACTTTATGTCGACATATAAAAAAAAAACAGAAAATACACAAATTATCTGAAACTAGACCTATAATGGAGACACGGAGCTTAACACTCTGACGCCATGTACACCAAAAGTTAGAAAAAGTCTCATGAATCAATAGTCATTCGATACTATTTTCCTTAGAGACTCTGCGATGAACCTTAACTATAAAATAACGATAAAGACTAAAGTCAACGTAAACCTACCTTAACATAAAGTTATTAAGCACTTAGAAAATGAAGGAAACATTAAGAAAATGCACATACTTTTGGATTGACATAGTTATGTACACCAAACTATAACCACTAAATACAACAGTAATTCATTTACTAAAATAATTGATGAAACACTAAATAGAAAAGCACAAATTCAGACCCTCTTTTTTTCTAAGATATGATGCACTATTTGTCAAACGGAAAGGATTTCTTTAACAACACTGTCAAAAAGCGACAAAGATACATCAAACATTGATCTGAAGAGACTTATGTGTCTTCTGCCGTGGGATACAGAAACAATGAAAGGGGAAATAGATTTCTTCAACAATTTCCCTTAATTTGGTATCCTAGAATATTATCATGTTGTTAATGATCGGCGAGGAAGACTATTCCAAGGATATGTAAAAGGAATGGATCCTGAAAGCGCTATTGTAGCGTTGCAGAACAATAAACCTAAGTATCATACGAAATATGCCAAACCAATTAAAAGAAGTGCAAAATACAAATTGAACAAGAAGTTGACTTACTCTTTATGTTAACAAGAAGTTAAGTTAATGACATATTAAAGTTATGTTATTACATGCAAATGACAACGATGTACACAAACTTTAGGAGCAAAGATAAGCTTTGCCAAAATCATCGATTTACGAAAAAAAATCAAAAGTAGCTGAAAATGAACCCAATAACCGTACCCTACCTAACTATCTACTTAATACATCAAAAAATACATGACTTAGTTCTAAGACTGTTATTTAAAGCTTTATAAGACTTATGAGCAAATAAATATTTAGTTAATTATTACTACCGCGTATCAAAACCATATTGGTAGACTCAGACAGAAAAAAAAAACAAAAAAAAACATTAAAAAAAATTAAACAAAAAAAAACTTTTAAGGCTTTGACATTTTAACGCATGTTTTATTTTCTCACAGTTGCATAATACTCTACTGTACAATTTTTTTTTTAAGTTAAGCCTTAGCATGTTTTAAAATCACTTATGGATTGTATTGTGAATCCGCAAATATTTCGGCGAAGCATGATAAGTAACGATTGTATTTATCCATTGTATCCTTACCCATTATCTAATAGTTACATGAAACTAATTTTTTTTCTTTTACATTCCACATATAACCTTTGAATCATTACAGTTAACAACAGCACGAAATACACAACAGTAGTACACGTACATGTGTCAATAAATAACCATCATAACATCTATCATATTTACGCTCACCCTACGATCGTTGAAGCAGTGGCCAATGAACCTTGACTGAGTATATTTTTGCAAGGAATTTAAAGTTGGCTGATGTTAAACTTAAATATTAAAGAAATTTGAAACAGTACAGTCCATAGACCAAGAACCCTGTGCTATAGGCTGCTCAAGTTATAAGGTGGTGTTTCGTTTACCACCGAAGGCAGATTCCACGACAAATAGTTTGAAGGCAGACTCAACTCTGCAGACGCTGTTGGACTCATTCTCAAATTTGCCTGATTGAATAATAGATTAAGTAGCACTAACGGCACCCGCACCCCTGACAAATAACAAGCAAATTAAGATCCATATTATATCAATAAATGGACGTTAGTTAGTTAGATATAATGACTAAAGAACCGATCGATAAACACGAAATGAAAATTTCTTTAAATAAATTCGGTTCTATGTTATCCCTACACTAGGTGTACTAAAAAAAAAAAAAAAAAGAAAAAAACGGCAATTACTATAGTATGTTTATTTTTATGTTCTCATAATTGTTAACTTATACGATGAGAGTAAATAAAAGAAAAAAAAAATTTTTAAGATTTGCGCAAGGTGCATTTCTTTGCACGGGGTTTTATTCAGTAGCTTTCCACTGCTCATTAAGTATAGTTCTTAAGTATAAATTCAGTATTTTAATCTAACTTGTCTTAATTGCTTAATAAATTCATATTTATTAGTGCTTCATAAACACATAGTCAACATTGTAATTGATTGTGAAGCTCAATAAATAAAAAAAGTAAAAACATACCAGATGGTATAGAATCTTGTATTAGATGAAATTCAATAAGATTAATAATAACAAAAAAAGCAGCACTGAAAAATCATATAAAATAAAAAAAAGGAAAGAAAAGGTATGTGGACAATGATATTTTTCAAAGTACAACATTTTTTTTTGTTTTTTTTTCTTTCCCTAATATACAAACAAGCAAACAGTTGGACTTGTTGCTGTTCCATAGCTTGTGAAAGAGCGTCAGACTGTAGTTCATAAGCTCCTGTTTCAAACTGAAGTAAAAATTCAATAATATAAATTGTCAGTTAACATTGATATTTTTATTATAATATTTTATTATAATTGTGACTTGCTGTATTGTTGTTCTAAATGTGTCACTAACTTCTTAATTCGAATATTTTAGGTGTAAGTATTTATATGACCATCGTAACCTCGTTATTTTTAATTTTAAAACGCTTTTTTTCCTCACAATCACCTTGTTTCTCATGTTGCAAAACCAAATAATTTAAAGTACAACTCAACTAACTGTCAAAATTTTTAATGACGTGAAAATGACTGCTTAATACATTTTTGTATAAACGTACAGGTGATAACATGGATTGACCTTTGGAGCAACAATTATTTTTAATTTTTTTTTGGTATAAAAAACTGTTTAACAGTAAGAGCATTTAAATACAGTTTATAAAGAAAAAGAGCATTTATAATTGACGTTACCAAAATTATTTATTACTCTTCGATTTAAAAGTTTAATAACATTGTTATACATATTTCTTTTTTACTTTACCACTAAAATCTAAATTATGGTAACACTTTTTTAGAAATTATTCGGTTCTTCAAATAGTAGTGGTGTAGAAAGATTGAAGCCTTAATTTCTGTCGAATATTAAGGGTCCCTACTTAGACAAATAGAGACAAAAAGCTAGCAACAATTATTTTCATTGACAAATAATGTATCGTTTGACATAAATAATGTATTCAAAAACTTTTTTTTTATTTTTCCGTTTACTTGGAGATTTATTGCATGAAATATATTTGTAAAATTTACCGTTCTCGTAGATTTTTGACGAATATTTATGTGCATCAATTTTAAATCAACTATTTTTGAAAAATAATAAAATCTTTCGAAAAATTTAGTCAAATAGTTGACGCTTTTTTTTTAAAAAGCAATGTACTAAAATAAGTTATTAGAATTGACCGGTAAATTTGTATAAACTGTATTAATACCTATACAGTAAAACGCTTTCCACATTTTTTTTATGGTCAATATTTTCAAATATTTTAAATTTTACTACAAAGTACAGTGCTAAGTTTTTTAATAAATCAACTACATAATATAATTGTGCGATAAAGATGGAGTGAAAAAAGGTTTCTCTGATGGCCATATCGAAGAAGGAAAGGTGAAGAAAAAACTGCTGAAGATATTCTGTCTCTACAACTATAGGGTCGTGTGTGTGTGTATGTGTGTGTAACAGGGTATCTTCTGACTCTTGCTAAGACTCTACCAACAAAAAGCTTATTTATGCATTCTTAGAATTCTAGAACAATAGGAGGATTTCGAAAATTTTATAATAGAAAATTTTTTTTTTGCAAATATAGGTGATAGTGAAGCATATAGAAATTTTGTTGGATCAATTTAGAGTTTATAGAAGTGAAATTCAATTTAAAAGTTTTCATGGAATTACACAAAGTGTAGACACAAGAATTATAATTAATCAAACTAACAGTTACATAGTTTTCTAAAATAATTCATCCAACAACTTTCAGTGAACGTTATTATTTATTACTTCACATCATCAAAAATGACTGTAATAAAAATATTAAAAAAGAAATTAAAAATAATAAGAAGTTATTATATTTATATAAATAAAAAAAAATTAACAGTAAAAATGGTGATGGTCTTGTTAAGAAATTAGAATTCGATTGTTTTTGCGATAATAATTACAACAACAAAGAATTAACATCTTCTGATGTAGGTGTATCATACTTTGAATAATAAAGGTTATATGTCTATATTGTTTAGCTTTTTTTTTGCGAACAAGAACGTTAAAAGCTTCATTGTTATAAAAATAGAAAATTGTTCCTATGGCCATTAAGTCTTTTTAATAAAAATTTGCAAAATCTTTTTACGTAATTTGCAAATTTTAATCATTTAATATGATGTTATAATAACCTTTTTTGTTTCACAAAGTTTAATGCAAACGTTATACATAAGCAAAAAAAGGCTATTTATAACTAGAAAATTCGAGGACGGGTTTGTCATATTACTCCAAACAGTATTTCACATCCTGATTGAGAACCAGATAGTAGTCCATTGTATATTTATGATGACTTAGTTGCAATTGGAAAGAGATTGAAATCGAATAAGAATTTAGTTAAAGAACATATAAAAAGTTTCGTGAAACTAATAAATGATAATTTTTTTGCGAAAAATCATAAACATTTACATCAAGTTTCAAACGTTAAAGATTTACCACATTACAAATTATATTTTGTGCAAAAAAATATCGAGCAACGTCATATATATAATAAACCTCTATCACCAGAATATTGTGCTATTATAGCTTTAAATTAAGGTATAATTTAAAATAAAGATTTAATTGGTGATCCCAAAAATTTACCACATGATGTTCCATCTAACACCTATTTGAATAAACCATCGCATTTCATAAATGCAATGGTATTTCCTTTCTTTTTTTTACATGGAGTTTTAGGATAGAGTCTAAAATATAATAAAGATCTAATAAATAAAAAAGATAAGCTAACACATTCACAATATTATTTTTGTAGACTTTTATATAGACCAAACTCCTAAAAACTTAATCCTCTACTGTACAAAGGACGATTAAATTAACAATTCCTTTTTACATGCATACAGTACGGTGAAAAGTGAAACAATAAATTTTTTTTTTCAATAATCAAAAAACAATTAGAGTAGAATGTTACCAAGGATTATAAGACCATATTATAGATAGCGCCTTAAATATTTCAAAAATTTTCGAAAATGACAAAGTTAGCAATTTTTTTATTTTATCTTCAACATATATACGCTGTCCTAGATATATGCAGCAACATTACCAAGACTCTTTGACTATTATGAGAAAATTTGAAAAATCATATTTATTTGTAATAATTACGTATAACCCAAAATGACAGGAATCCAAAGAAATTTTGAAAAAATTTCCTACAGAAACAACTCCCAACGTCATTACTAACATTACTGTTCATTTGTTTTATGCAAAACTACATTTAATTTCAGAAAACATTATTTAAAAAAAAACTTGTGGTAAAGTTACAGCATATATTTATGCAATCGAATTTTGAAATAGAAGATTACCGCATGCCCACACTCTGGTTATATAACATTTAAACAATCAATCAATACAACCAGAAAATAAAGACAAACATATATCAGCTAAAATTGTAACGAACAATGAAAAATTAAAAAAATTAATCGTCAAACATATGCTTCACAGACCTCATAATAAAAGCTCTCCTTGTTACAACTCAAACAAAATAATGTGTAAAAAAATTTTTCAAACCGACTTTGTTTAAAAACTTTCATTAAAAAAGATAGTTATTCAGAATAAGAAGAAAAATACAATACAAGTTATGATCATGATTACAAAATAAAATACAGTAACATTAAAATTTCTGTTAATAATTCAATGGTTGTTCCTTATGAGAAATACTTATTAAAAAAATATAATTGTCACACAAACGGAGAATGTTGTGATTCTATTTAAAGTATTAAGTACATTTTTGATTACATTAACAAAGGCAATGACAGGATTTTTTGTAAATTTAAAAAAGAAAACAAATCTGAAAATAATTCTTTTCTGTTTGTGGTAGAAGTCATTTAGTATTTTATTGGCTAGTTTATTTAAAATATAAACAAAAAGTTATTGTTAAAGGAAATAAGGTAAAGGAATCAACTAATAATTGAAGAACTCCTTTGACAGCATGTTGTGATTGAAACAAAATAGATAATTTTGTAAAATTTATAAAGTACTTCATTATTCCACAATAAAAGATTTTTGATAATAAAGTGAAAAAATGAAAAAAAAAAAACCAAATTATTAATCAAAAATATTACTATAGGTAGAACAAATGTGGTTTTTTCAAAAGACCAACAAAGGTTTTACTGGAAATTAGGACTAAACAAAGTTAAAGGTAACAAAATATTTTCCGATTTAAAAATTTCTGATAATATTGTTCGTGATACATTAAAGAAAAAAGCTGTTAATAAGGGATTAGTTAAAAATAAGTCACAAATTGACAACATTTTTGAAGAAGCTAGTAATGTGATAATACCATTTTAGTTACGTAATTTTTTTGCATGGTTTATTATATCTGAGGACTTTCAAGGACATATAACTTGGCTATAGTATAAAAAGTTTTCCGATAAAGATTGTTAAGATATTAGAAACACAATTCATTAACATTTAAATGACATTTTTAATTTTAATGAGAAATCTTGCATTTCTTGTGGCTTACTAGATCCAATGACATACACAGAAGAAAATTAGGTTTATTACACTATTGAAAGTGAAGTTTACACGGCAAAATTTCGTGAAATTTCCCTAAAATTGAGTAATAATAATAAATTAATGTTCAAGAAAGTTACCAAATTTTAAAACAAATTTTTTTTTGAATGGTCCTGATGATTCTGGTAAAAATAGCAGATTGTGACACACCATTACCTTGCGTTACAAATAAAAATCAAGAGTTAATTACAGAAGAGTAGAAAACTGATATGAAAGAAAAAGAAGGAAGCAGAAAACAAGCAAAAGAATTTTCAATAGACAAACGGCAAGAGCCGAATATACATGACTTATTAGAGGGAAGGTCTAATTAATTGCGGGCTCTAGTTACGATTGATATCAAAAAGCAAGATGTAGAAGGCAGACCAAGGATCAGGATGGATGTGTGGGAGCCTAGTAAGATAGTAACGACAGATTGTATAATTGTATAATTGTATTAATGCGATATCTCAACTGCTGTGTAACGAACGGATTTGCGCTATTTTTATTTATTACAAAAATGAAGAGAGCCGAAGGAAACAAAGGAAATTTTGGAGTCCCAAACAATGTATGGGAACAGCGATTGTACTTACCTGTTCTGTTCAGTATTTAAGAAAAATATTTGTGTACATTTTGCACTTATTAATGGACGTTACATTTATACTCATTACATTGCTATGATGAACGGTGAATTTGGTCATTTACATCTAAAAAGCATAGGTAAAAATGCACATTATACACCTCTTATACCAGTCTATAGCGCGATAAATACAGGACTTAGGTCAGGAGTAGAGACCCCACAAAAAGACCGTACCAGTAGTGAGGCAAATAAGAAGTGTAAGCATGGGTCTAAACTAGACAAGAGAGTTGACAGAGGCAAGTGGAGAAAGGAGGACAAAGTTATTCAGAAAAGGAGCAAGACACTTCCAAAAGAGCAGCAGATACAAGTAGGCATACGGAAAAACGGGAAGAGAACAGATAGTAAATAAGCAGCGACGACGACAGCAATGAAAGTACAGCAAAGGAAGGAAGATAGCAAGCCAACGAGTTAAATGACACGCTATGCGAAAGAGAGAGCGAGAACAAAGCCAACACAGTCAGACACTCATTGTTGATGGAAAAATATAGGGTGTTTAGAACACGCCTATCAACAGCAAGGCCACTGTGGGCACCAAAAAAGGGTAAGAACCCACCCCTACTACAAAAAACTTAACAGGATCGAGGGTTATTATTTAAGTACTTAGACAATATAGTGCTTATGACGATATCAGATGCAGTACCTAACACAGAGGTCGTAGATGCGCTGCACGAGAGGGGAAACATTTATTCGAAACGCATGAATAATGAGGAAAGAAGTGTAGGAGAGACTAAAATAATGAATGCAAGGAGAATAAAAATCATGCATATGTATGTAAGGCAGCATTTTGAAAAAACCGCGCTTACATCAAACATTAAAAAATGTGTTAAGGCCCTTAAAAAGATAATAAAAACGATTGGTATCGTTAGCGACCTAGCAATTCTTAATGTGACCCAGTGGGGATATTTTGTCGATATCTCTGAGGAAATAATTAAAGATATTAGACTAGCAGCAGTACTCTACACGAATACTCTGGTGATCCTACCAGCACATGAAAGATTTTAAATCATTAGAGAATACCACAAAGCGGCAATAGGTGGCCATAATAGAATGAATAAGACACATAACAGGATCGCCAAAAACTACTACTGAAAAAACATGCGCCCAGATGTGAGACAAGTCATCCTGTGATGCACATTATGCTTAACAAAAAAACTCGTCCAAATTAAAACAAAATAAGCCATGCTCATCACTGACACACCGAGATGACTATTCCAAAAGATTTCTATAGACTTCGACAGGCCCATCAGTAAATCCTCAGCAAATCAGTATACACATATTCTATCTATGCAAGACTGACTAACAAAATTTATAGTTCTTGCACCTGTGAAGAGAGCAACAGCCAAAGAAACGATAAGAGCGGTAACAGATTAATTTATAGCATACTTTGGGCCACTGGAACAGTTAGTATTGGACCGCGGCACTCATTTTATGAACAAATGTATGAATGAACTTGCAAGGCTGTTTAAAATAGACAAAATGGGCAGCACAGCATTACACCCACAATCGAACAACGCCATCAGACGTATGCATTATACTCTCATGGAGTATATCAATGCCTATGTAGAACAAAATTATCACTGGGACAAACATTTACCTATGTGCATGCACTCACACAATACCACGGACCATCAGAGTACGGGATACTCACCACACGACCTAGTTTTTAGATAAAGAGCTAGAACACTATCTAGCATCAAACTGCCACCTAAGGGCAAAATTTCGAATGAATATTTCAAAGAATTAGTTGAGACTCTGACAGAAACGAGAACCATCGCAGCAATGAACTAAGTTAAGACGAAATACTGATCGAAGTATTACTATGACCACTAACTAAATACAAGATCTTTCTTAGAGATAGAAATAGTTTATGTGCTACAATAGTCATCAAAGGGTAAATATTATTCGCAATACGAGGGCCCGTATAAAGTAACAGGTATTGATTATATCAACAAAAACGTAAAACTACAGAGGGATGACACAATAAGAGTATCCCATGTAGACAAAATTAAAAAATCATGTATAGTAAAGGCACCCCCAGAGAATGCAAACAGGCTGAGGGACACGAAGGTATGGACTTGAACATTCGACTTCGCTTAAAATTTTTGCAGCCCCTGGCCATGGTGCGAAAATATGACAGAAAGGAGAGATCAATTAGGCTTACAACGAGATTTTCGTGGCATCTGGACGAGCGCAAAAATACAAGTAGAATTTAGGGAAGAGATAAAAATAACTATAGAAAAAAAGGGGCAGGGATTACGTCAACAAATAGTACAGGCAATGATAAGAGCAGTTTTATGGGGGAAATGGTAAGCGAATAAAATAGGGTTTTAATATGTTAAATTACTCAAGCTACACAAAAGTGGGGTGTATATAACGCTACTTTATTTAAGTAATTTGGTTATCAAAAAAGTGAAAAAGCAGTGCCTAGGATAATAAATACAGAGATTAGCGTAAAAAAAAAAAAAAAAGAAACATGGTGGGAACGAAGAACTGTGTATCCCTTGATATACTCAGAGTCATCTGCATAGTTAATGATTTTGCATACACGTATAGAAAAAAAGACAATCTTTTTTAACTGTTTTTTTCGGGACAGACACTAGTGCGGTATTATATACAACAAATAATAGATTGTATCGAATTAATGCAAGCATTTTAACATAGTAACAAAAAAATTGTATAACAAATATGGACATTATTGCAGACTGACGACTTTTTAGAGTAAAGGTTACATTAGATACATTGATAAATACATGAATATAAGATATGTACAACGTGAAGAAATAATATGCTAAGCAACTTATGCAAGTGTCTTATTAAAATTAATGTATGAGTTATCACATTTAAATAGAGGCAAATTTTCTTTTCTCAAAACCAAAAGAAAAGTGATAAAACAGAACGGTGCAAAAAAAAGTGGAGGGGCAGTACAATAAGACTCAGGAGCCATTGGTTTCGATAAACTTTTTTTAAATTATATTGAACAAAGGGGTGTACTTCTTTTTTCTTTTTACAAATAAACGTGACTTCTGTCGCTACTTAAAAAAAATTTTTCTCTCTCTCTCTCTCTCTCTCTCTCTCTTTTATATTTACCCATTCAAGCATCCTTCCGTCTTCATCCCCGCCCACGGGACCGACGCGTGATAGCGTAGCCCAGTTTGGTCAGCCAGGCAGTAAGGATACCACGGCAGATCACGTAAAATGGAGATGCCACAGCCTCTCTACTTACAACGAATATAGCCCACCATCAGTGAGCTAGGCCTAAAAAAAAAAAAAAAAAAAAAAAAAAAACCAAGAACAAACAGAAAAATCAATGTAAGCCGACAGATAATTAACGATGTACAAAAAATACAGTACTCACGCGGATTCAGGGCCACCCTTCTAAGGGGAGTCCACCACGATTGTCTACCACCACATCGACCACCAGGGCAGGGAAGGCATGCACAGCTTAAAGTGATGGCATAGGACGTCCCGAATTTCAGGACGTTTCATTGGGTTCGAACGACTCGGCCCGAGGGAGGCAAATTGTGATCCCAGAGGCAGTTCAGGTATACCACCACAAGCAACTGCCTAAATAGGCAGTAGACGTCGCAGCACACGATGCCCCATGCTACTTATACCTCTGCGCTAGCAGAGGCAAAGCGTTGGACAGCCATCCAGGCTGATGCAGGGGACAAGGGAGGTCGAAAA
Organism: Copidosoma floridanum; assembly: GCF_036245765.1. NCBI lineage: Eukaryota > Metazoa > Arthropoda > Insecta > Hymenoptera > Encyrtidae > Copidosoma > Copidosoma floridanum. The sequence continues at coordinate 10,459,188 of NW_028321898.1, read as the reverse complement.
ACTTGTAAGGATGGACGACCAACCACGTCAATAACTGTAATACAAAAGAACCAGGAAGATCAGAAGACGTACACATAGAGAAAAAAAAAAAAGTAAATAAATAATTAGATGTATCTAACAGGACACCTACCTCTCTGTAAGTCGGGCAGACAATTAGAGCAATCGCCATCTGCTCCTCGATGACCATGAGCTGGGCATCACAATAGAGTAAAGAAGAAAGGCAAGGAATTTACATACGGTTACATATAGAAACTAATTGATACAAAGAAAGCTCAGCAGTACTTACATAAGTTCATTGGTGGCACACCAACGCCTCCTCCATTACGACGCCGTCCAAGACAGCGCACATGCTGCCATCTCTAGCCACAAATCCCGGGTTGCACGTATTGTAGTAAGGTAAGCTCATGAAGTCTCGGAGTCAGCTGACATAACTAGACGCATTTGCAAAGAAGGATGATATGGTGTTTAAAAGAGAGAAATAACAAAAAGGGGGTAACGTTTAAAGAAAAAAAGTGTGTTGAACGGAATAAGCAAGGACCGAGATCAACGAATGCCAAATATTTGACGACAAAAAGAATCAAAGAGCACTAGAAAGTAATCCAGAGAATGCAAACTGACAGGATTAGGGCAAGAAATGGTAAAGAAACTTAAAACGAAAGGGCGGTAGGACGAAAAACAAAAAAACAAAAAATCCCACAGTATGACATGCGCCTTTCTGTTATGAATGATACACAGGATCATTCAATACGATAAAGCGAATGGGATACAACGCTGTACAACACTGCTAGTGTTGTCCGTGAATGCCAATACACGCGTACACTTTCTTCGAATACGTTTGCATGGATGTTGCACGGCGCACATAAGAAAATGACAACTAGTATAGTATTTCAAGTCCTTACGACGAATCGTAGCTATTTAAGAAAAAAAAAAGCAGTATTTAATACGTTTTCTTGGAATAAAGAAAAATATCGTTTGTTTCTTCGTAATTATAGGTGTTTCTGTTGGTTGGGTTGTCTCAACTTCTGACAATAATTGAAATTTTCTTTTAGTTCTCTTTTGTTGCCCCTTGAAGCCTTTCTGTCGTTTATCACCACTAGTAGTTTTCAACATTCTTCAACTAAATGCCCGGCCCATCCATCACAGTATATACAGCATTTTTTGTTTGCTGCTGCTGCTTTTTGGGCCCCACTGGTAATCTTCTTCGTTTTTTCCCCTTTTCTTTCCAAGTTTACTGGTGGCCCCCACTCGGTTGTTTGTCTTATTGTGTACGGGCAGTGCGCTTACAAGTACTGCGAGCCGCAAACTAAGGTCGCTCTCAATTTTTAATGCCTCTACGATTGCATCCTCTAGTGTTTCTGGGCTGGAGCTTGCCATATTTACCAGAGGTTGGAAGTAATTCATATATAAATTGTTTTACTGCCTCAGACTCCAAGTTTTTTTAGCCTCTGTTTTTTAATTGGGGTAAAGTATGGGTTCAAATCGTACAACATCGTTAATCTATTATATAATTGTTGTACTCGTCTGCCGTAGTCGTCTATGGCTTCGCTGTCTTGTTGTGTTATAATTTTTAATTTGGCCATGATCAAATCTGCGTTGTTAATGCTACATTACTTTCTGGTCCTATTGTTCGTGCAATCATTTGTATCATTCTCTCGAGCAGCGGTAGGTTGACTGGGTCCCCATCGAGCTACGAGATGGTACCTGTCATATGGTCGAGCATGAGAAAAGTGTTTTGTTGCGCGTTCTGTGGTCCGCATAGGTAGTCATGGTATTGTGTATCGTGTGTGTCTTCTGTATATTGGGGCGCGGTAGGTGCTGTATCACTCCATAGTTTATCCCTATTTGCATCAGAATCGGCCCGATTTGTGTACTAATCAGTTAGTGGTAATACTGTTACCATAAACGCTGCTTCTTTTATTATTTGTTCATCTCTCATATCTTTTATTTTGTCTCATAGCTGTAGACTATGTAAGTCTCTTATCTCAGGGTTTCTTGACCCTCCATATTCGTAACAGGATGCAACGGAAGTCGGCCACTTCAGTTTCTCTGGCATGCTCCATTGCGTCAGTAGCATGTTCGTTTTGTCTGCTTGAGATCTACGTATCTCTTTAGCTCTCTTTGTATTTCGCTCACTGACTTGTCCACCAGAAAAGAAGCCCGCTTATTTGTTTATGCGTCCTTTGTTTATGTTTGTGTCACTAGATTTATCCCGGTAACCCCTACCTATCAGTGGAAAATTTCGAATGTTCTCTGTGACCACCTTGTGAGGGACATTAACCTCCTTTACTTTCTTTAGCTTTGCTCTTATTTTTGAAAATAAGCCCATCACTACTGCTTCAGTCCTTTCATCTAAGTCTTATTGTTTTTGACACCCTTCTGGTTCACGCTCTAATTGCAACATGTTATCTGTCATATTTTCCTTTTACTGCTTCTTACTGGGCCTCGGCCTGCTCATTTTTGGTTATTACATTATCACCCGGGTCCTCATTACCGCTTTCCGACTCATGGATCATATCACTAAAATGAATCATTTTTCTTTTCTTTTTTTTTTTTTATATATCGTGAGTCGTATCTTCCTTTTTGGTTATGCTTCCTATTTAATAATGCAATTTTGTAAGTCGGAGCTTAATAATAATCGGACGAGAGAGAAAAAAATGTAGAAGGCGAGTTGACAAAGTACAAAAGCGGTATTCGTCTTTCACTTAGTCTCTTTGATTTTGCCCTGTATTCTCGTTTGGTGGTAAATAAGAAAAAAAAAAAAAAATTTTTTAGAAAATTTGTCGTCTATTGTCGTTGAAAAAAATTATAATAGAAGCAGTAATAAGTTTTTCAGCTAATATAGAGGTGAGTAGTGATTTCCGGATGTTTCCTGTGTCTTCACCAAGCATACTAATAAAATCCCTCTGATTTACGTTCGTTGTGCAAAAATATTTCTAGTTCACTGCTTATTTGAGTCTGTCATTTCGCGTGATTTTGAGTTCGGGCTTTTCAAAAAAAAGAAAACACTAAAAAGAGGGACGAACGAAGTAATGTATATATATATACATATGTCAGAAATAAAAATTTTCCACGACCTTATCTTTGCCTAGTGAGAGCCTTAATTTTCTTGGCTCAGGGTTAAGGTATAAAATTAATTTTATTCTAAATGTACTTATGTCCTCGTAGATATGCACGCCATTAAAAATGAAATTTTGGCAACCACTTTCCTTAAGCGCTCGCCACTTATTTTCTTAATCCTGGGATTATCTGCAATTGGTATTCTGGTCATGTTGGCTTTCAGGCTATTGTCACCACTGCTTGTCAAATATGACTGGAACTGTCGTCTTTGATCGACTTCTTGGCTTCCCGATTTTCAGTCGTCGATTCTCGCGACACTGCACTATGTGTGCTTCTCGGCAAAATTTTTTTTGAAACGAGTGCAGTGAAAGAAAAAAAAATCCTAACTCTTATCAGTCTCCACACCTAGTACTAAGACTGTTACGTAGGAAAGATATCGGTAAAGAGGTGCGTCGCGAGAATGATCAATATATGTTTCTTTGAACACTTTTATTTAAAATACCCCATTTATAAAGCAAAGTCACGCGTGTGTTTTTCCATTCTATGCTCGTTGTGTCCTTCCGTAGTTATTGCTCAGCGTCTTTATTCAGTAACGCTTGAGTCCCTTAGTAACGCCCGACCCTTTTGATAGCTCCCTTTCCGTGGGAATGGAGGGGCATGGGTGGTATGGGGAAAGGTTAAGCTGAATTTACTTGAAACAACTATGTTATATAGATAGATTTATACATATAAGAGCGTGCAGTGGATTAGACAGCTGTGTAGTGGATCAGCACGTTGGGGACCGTGGTGTGATTCCCAGCCAGTGTAGATTTTTTTGGGCAAATGCCTCTATGATTTTTCATATGTGCTTTTTCATCACGCAGTATTTCTCATGAAAGGGATGGGCGACCGTGACCTTCTCACAACAAAATTGCCTTATTCTTCCTACTGCCCTCTTTAAAATAGAAGGCTTTCCTAACCCTTTCCCAATCCTTCTTCCAAGTGCTCAGTGCTAATAGTAGTACCCTTATCAGTAGCCAGACGTATTTAAGCCTACATCCCTAATAAAGCCGCTTAATCATCTTAAGTTAGAGGCTGAAAACTAAAACCACACAATTATTTTGACCTACTTAAAACCTGCCCTTTTTTTGTTGCTCCCTCACAGGCCCCTCATACATTTTTTAATGACACCCCTTGCGGCCTAATTTAATGAGGCCCCTCCACCATCCCTCCACAGCCCCCTACTATATGTTACTGATCCAGTACCCTTCGCAATATGAGAAATATTTCTAAAGATTTGTAGTAGCTCGGTCTATAGTACATCGATAGGCTATTCTATACACAAAGGGTACATGAGCTGAAACTAGCTGTGTCCAGATATTGCAAGCGGCAGATCCTACAACTCACGGTACAGGATCTCTTAGCTATATATGGTTCTATATTTTTTCTACATTGCCCAGGAGGCAAATAGATCAATTTTATACTTATCAACAACAAGTACAAAAAATACCGCGTGGAGTTATCACTTTGAATAAATATTGATAAGTCTAAAATCTAAGGCTTGTTGACCTTTTTTTTGTTTATATAACTTCTTTTTCACATTGAGTTTTGTAAAAATATATATAATCGTATGACGTTATATAACAACACATACTTATTCAAACTCAAGTAGTAAAAAAATATTAGAAACTGTGGTAGTCATCGCCAGGAGCCTTATGAAACGATAAAGAGACAGAACTCCCCAAAGCCCAATTTGACGGAAAAAAAAATTACCGTTAATAAATATAGTAATTAATTAATAGTTTAATTATACTTCTATTTATTTGCTTATGAATTTTTTTTTTTCTGTGAAACCCCATCTGCCACAAACCTATTACTTTTTATGTATACAAAATATAAAAACAACTTCATAATATGTGAAAGTTATTATTTTATACATAACTCTTCTTTTCATAATATAAAATTTTTAGTACAGAATTTTATAATTTAATTTTTTTAAATTATTTTCTTTTTAAACGTATCCAAAGTAATCACGAAAATAAAATAATTTTGCTAAAGAACATTCAAAAAATGATCTTGTTTAGAAAAACTTTATAAATAGTTATTCCAAATCAAAATTTCAACGTCAATGATTTTTAACAAAATTGTAACATAATAAAATATAAACATATCATGTTGGTTGCTACTACTAAATAATGTTGTTTTAATTTATGTAATAACTTTTAATTTGTTAATTTATTTTCCTTTTCAAAAATTGTTTTTCCTCTTAACCAAAAATTTTTTACCAAACAAGATTCTTTAATTCCGAATTATTTCCACGTTTAATTTGCACAAATATCCCTTCTCTAGTTTTGCATCTTAAAAATAATACGTGTAGTTGTCCATAATAAAATACAGGCTTTTTAAGTATACACCGACTTTATTGAAACTTTGCCCCTGAGATTTATTAATTGCCATATCAAATGCCAAGACTAAAAGAAACTGCTTTCTGTAAAGTATTAAAGGTAACGACGAAGTAGTACCTGTAGTTATAGTGATTTTCGGTATAAATACTTTATTTCTAAGTTCTTCTTCTGTTAAAACTTCTACTTTAACATTACACTTTAAAAAATTTTTTATCTTTCATCGTATGTCATTGCACAACAGCCCCTTTGCTATTTACAAATTTATTATTAACATAACGATTGCTTTAACTTTCAATTTAGTTTATACGGTGGCAAACCTTTACAATGATTGTTGAATATTCTTAAAGGGAAATTTATGATAATAAATTTCTTAACGCCAATAATGTCTTCGTCCAATTAATTGACACCTTTGTACGTGGCTTCTTTTATTAGATTCAATGTCTTGTTCTTTAAAAAAATTGTGTATTTTTCATGAAAAGTCAGAATAACACTATCTTACAAAAATTGATAATTTTTACTCACTATTTTCAAACATACATCATTGACTATCAATTTTTCAGAAATAATTGGTGATTTTACTTGTTTCTCTCCAAATTAATGTCCTAATAATTTTTAATATATCTATACTTCTATTACTATTTGTAATAACAGGAATTGTTTGATGAAAATCTCCTCCCAACATTTTTAATTTATTTCTAAAATGTATGTGTGTGTTGCAAATCTTACGCAAAGTTTTGTCAACTATCTCTTAAGCTTTTTTCGAAATCATAGAAGCCATATGCCAAATCATCAAATCGATTTGACGTTATTTCATTTTTGTTTAGATTTGATTTAAAAAAATGCAGCCTCAATATTATTTAAATCCAAAGGTAAGCGGAAAGTTGTATGACTATTCATACCTTTATGTAGTAGGACTGACACAATGCCAGTCCATGCCATTTACAAAATTTTTTTTCTTTGTGATATGAAGTAAAAAATTTATGTTTTGTATAAAAAGGTCCTTTGATCCTTTAGGACCATGTACAAAATAAGTCTTCTTAATTTAATTACGTACAATTTTAAAAATATTTTTTTGTTCATCGTTCATCTGAGCATACATCAAATCGAACGCATGTTTACAGAACGTAGCTTTTTCTGCCTCATCATTGTTTTAAAGGTCAATTTTAAATGGTACAGGTAAATTAAATAATTAACACGATTTATATTCCAGTTCAAAAATTGTGCAGAAGAGCACAATTTTCTTTATTACAAATGAAATCTTCACAAAAAAAGTATTTATACTTATTTCAAATCTTATTACCTTGGTCTCTGATATTAAAAACCATGAAAAAACTTTGTCTAATTGATGAGTAAGCATAACAGTACTAGCTGCTTGGAAAATATGATTAATTTGTGGTTATACTTGTTTAAGCCAATGGGAACTGCAGTATCTTTAAATGTTTTACATTTTATATCTTTATACTCGTATGTTTAACTTTTGAAATAAAGTTGCTGAATTTTCTCCTTTAATATTAATTTTAAAAATAATATTTTATGATCTTTTCATAATACTGTATTCCATTTACTTTTTAAAGTATTTTTCATTTTTTTTTTGTTTTACCCAAATTTTTAGTTGATTAATGAAAATATAGTTTTCTGGGATATAAACATACTTTGAAGATCTTACTTAAACATAAACTTTTGGTACATGTTTTCAATTTTCCAACCTTGAAAAGAAAAAAATTATTCTAATTTTACGGTATATTACTTAAATTATAAATAATTGCAGAACTTGCTAAAAAACAAGAACACATTAAACAGCACAATAAATATGAATAATGATATTTGATTGGCTTTGTAAGCTGACTCAAAACGACGAGTCTCCCTTGTCAAGCAATATTTTTGGGGTATGTAATATTGTATAATTAAGTGATATTCGGATTATTATGCGTATGAGTATCATGTCATACCAAGACAAATGAGGAATTAAATTTTTTTGCACATTTTATCATCAATATTACCAAAAAAAAAAAAACTGAAACGTTGGAAGCTGCGTAGTAGGGTGGCGAAGGGGTGAATAGCAAAGGGCACTTTAATATAATTAGTAAGGGATAAAAATAATAGAGAATCTTGTAGGGTTAAAATAATTGACAAAAATTTACGAGATATTTGCTTATATTATAGTGGTGGAGCTATGAGGGGTCACACGGGACACAAAAATTTGTGCTGGGGTCCTGCGGAAGGAAAAGAGGTTTTTTGTCAGACTTTAAATATTATTATATCAGGTTGAAGTACTATTAATAGCAATTTTATTTCCTCTTATTTTTTAGGAAGAATGGTGATGGATAGAGCGTAAATGGTGAGGCAGAATCTGGGCGTCACAGGGCGAGTGATATATATACATATACATACACACTTTTCTATATAATATAATAATATTTTTTGAGCTGTCAATACCCACCTCATGGCCTCAATACTTATGTTGACCCCCCCCCCCCCAAACAATTACATAACATTCTCCCCGCTTTCAGCCATCCCTTTATCCTCCCTCAGGTCTTCCTCAAAATAAAGCAAAAATAATTTTATTTCAGTGTGAATTACACTTAATAAAATTTATAATTTTTCCCCTAGCCACCCCTTTCCCACCCCTACTTTTTTCCTATACCTGCTCCCTCCTCCTCTTTATCCTTACACGCCTTTTCTGGTTCCCCTCAGCACTCTTGCTACCGCTAAATTTATTCTTACACCTGCTCAACTCCTTGATCTTTTTCCACGCTTTTCTTGAGTTGTTGAAACATTTTCATACAAAAAGAAATTTCCTGTAAGTTATCTGTTTTTTGTACACAATCAACATTTTTTAAGAAAGGTAAACTTTTCAGTTGTTTTGTTTATTTGAGACGAATAATCTGATTTTGAGTTCTTATCATAGTTGTCTGTATGCAAGTGTATGTCATAGATTTCAAGGCCAGAATTTACTTTTTCATCTTTTATGTTCTTTATAAGTAAATTTATTATTTAATTAAAAATATGACACATACAGATTAAAGTTAGTATACTTAAACTACAGAAAATTAATGAATTTATTAAATGTCTCTCTATTTATCATTACTCGCCTAGCCCTTGTCAAAGCTCTAAAATGCATTCTCTAGCATCTAATCAAGTACTACAATATTTTGAAGAGAAACTCAAGCAATTCTGTATGTGTTATTTAATAAGTGAGAAACAAAATGCAAATGAAGTATCTTTCTTAGACTTGTCATACTTCTCATACAGTGCATGGTAATGAAATTTTTCTTAAACATTGCATGCTTAAGAATTTGGAATGCATTTTATTCAGGTCTCTGTTGTTGTATGTATTCAGTAAGGTGAGTTTTCTTTTTTAATAATGAATTGTTTTCTGTTAACGATGTAAAGACTGAAAAAATTACCACGGCACTAAGATAAGAAAATGATAAAAACAGCTTATAATTGAATGTAAATGTATTAAGAAAAGTCACCCTAGTGACTATTCAAGTAATAGCTAGATACAAAATACTTGCTCTCGATGGCTTTCAGCAAATGCTATGGTATTGAGACGTGATTTTTAATTAATTTATGAAAACCAGTTACAACAAAAATCTCAGCATTATCATTACACAAAATATTGCTTGCAAAAGTCAATCTCAGTGTCATATAAGATTGGATAAGAAAAACAGAATAGGTTTTATAAATTCCAAGGTCAAGTGTAAATCCCATATCTTGCTTAAAAAGTGAGCTCAGAAGAAATAAAATTTTTGCAGGAGGTCTATCTAAATACAACAAAGACTCTTTAATCTCCCTTATTTTTCGCTCCATTGCAAAGTACAATGTATGAATTTTGCTTGTAAGATTTCATATTTTCTGACGAGAAGACTTATTACGCTTTTTTTTACAATATCTGAGATTTTATAAAATAGTATAGGTGAAAAAATATTTAAAAAGCGTTGTGCAACAATATAATAGTCAGTTATGGTAAACAATTGTAAAAAGCGCATTAAATCAGATAAAAAAAAAAAAGAAATGAAAAAATTATAAAAGAAATTAAAACAACGAACCAGGGGGTATTAATGGGTCATGGGACCCACGGTAAGAACGAAGTTCTTTAAACATGAGATGAGTATAGACACAATTTCTCAGGTAACAAGGGGGTCGCCAGACCCACAGGAAGAATGAAGCTCTGTAAACGTTAGTACTGCATTCATGTTGTTTACTAAAATAAAAACTTGAAAAACGAAAAAAAGAAAGAAAAAAAATAGTTTACTACTCACGATGGTTGAACTTCGTGAGTACTGTATTTATGCACGACGTTCTCACGATAAGTACAAGAAACCGAGTTTCTATAGCCAGCAGCGCTTGTAGCAGAGTAGATGAGGTACGGGACTAATATGCAGGAGGTCAAGGGTTCAAATCTCTTTATTGGAAAATGTTTTTTTTTTTTTTTTTTTTTTTTTTTTTTTTTTTTTAGAATTTTAAAAGAAAAAAATTTCAAGTCAAACAAAAATTATTGTGGGAAAATAAAATTAAAAGTGTAAGGGGGAATGGTGGGTAAAGGTGTACAGAAGAGTAACATGGCACGGTTGGCTGATTTACATATATAGTGGGGAGAGGGGAAGTGTACAGAGAACAGTAGGTGAGGGGGACGGGGTAAGGGGGGAAACTTGGGAGGAAGAGACTCCGGGTGAACTACTTTTGTTTAAAAAAAAGAAAGTTTGTCGGTTTTAAAATTCTAGCCCCCCGAGTAACGCGACATAAAGAACTTCGTTTTGAAAATTAAGGATGTCATGTAAAAATAAATTTAGCAAAGTATACAGTCTTTTTATACTTTTTATAAACATGTGCAGAGGCGTCGATCTATGTAGAAAATATTTTACACTATAATGTAAGCGCACACCTTTGATGATAAATCGTACGCATAAAATAATAATACATGAGAAGCTGCTGAAACGTTTTAAAAATGCTTTAATACCAACGGACCCACTACCATTTTTAAGGGCTCAAACTACAAAAGGCATTTTCTAACCACTTTTTAAACATGGTGCTGTTACACATATCTTTATTTATTCTTAGACGTTACAAAACATTGTTACATTTACTTGCTCTTTCTTAATTATCATTCCATCGCCATATTATGCATAGGAGTGAATCAGCGACTTGAAATTCTTTATTTTTGTATGATATTTGATAAAAGAAAGTTTATATCTTGCATACCAGTTTAACACCGGATTAATTTAGCTACAAGCAGCCTCTGATTTTATTATCTTTTGCTGCATTAATAATGTAGTTAATAACGAATTTTTCAATAAAATATCCATTGACTGTTTGTAATTATTTGTTTTAGAATATTGAATTCATGTTTCATTGAATTAAACATTTTACTGAATTGATTTAACTTTTTTTTAATTTGTAGAAATATTTTTTCAGTGACAGGTTACTTATGAATAAACAACTATTTGTACGGTTTTTGTAAACTTTTAAATTTTACAAGAATAGCGATTTTTTTCATATTATTACTTTTTTCATACTTTTTTTTTTAGTCTGACATTGTTTCGGTCTTTTTTTTTTTTAAGTTTATTTTAACGTGGTTTTATAGATAGATTATTAAATTTTTTCTTGCATTTTTTCCTTCAACTTTTTTTTGTGTTAAGCTACTGTGTTAAAATTACTGTCACGTGAAATTATTCCCTTTAAAAAGAAGCAGTCATACAAGATGTTCTTTCAAGGCACTTTTTAAAAAATTATTGTGGGTATTACACATAAAACTGAGAATAATAGTGTAAGTGTATGTGGCAGGTGCTGGAGCAATTTTGAGATGTTGTTAGCGTATATTACGTTGTCCGCCAATAATCGGAAGATTCAACGAATATCGGCTCTGATGTTCAATAACACAAGCCCTAGTAGAACGTTGCTAATCTATTATTACATAAAATCATTTATTCATAAGTTTTCACAATATTTATAGAAACTTTACCTTATTCCTAAATATACCAACGATAATTGCACCACCCTTAAAACATAGATAGCAGTGTGTTTTTTTAAATATGATTTTATGAGAAACGAACTTGCATTATAAAAAGTACTTTATAACTGAAAATCTTGTTTTTTTTTTTAATTTAGATGTGAAAATGGTAAGACTTTTAAAATAATTGTCTGTACAAAATTACCTTGTGTAAATAAAACAAAAATTTTGTGTTAAAACCTGATACGAACAGTTTCTTGCAAAATGTTTTTTTTTTTCATTTGTACGTACAACTCTATTTTTAACAATCGAACACTCCAAAAATCAAATATTTTCTTCTACTTTTCAGAAAACTTATATCTACAAATTAATTTTCTCATACTTATTATTATCAGATAAATACAGAGTTTATATACTTACTTACATAACATGTGTAAACTATTATTCAGATAATCATAATGTAACTTTTCTATCTTCTATAAACTTTTTCTTACGGAAACTTCATTATTTAAGAATATACACTAATATTACTTAAAGTCAATATTTCCCAAACATTTGCACTTTTATTAAAAAATAAATAGTTAGTGCTTCAAATTGAAATGTAAAGTATAACTGTATTAAAAAACTTATAATAATGCAAACTTTTCTTTCTTTAAGAGAGTAACATTAGGCAAAATATAAAAAACTAAGTTATAAGTGGTCGAGGACCATCGACACATGCCATAAATTAATTTTAGTATTTTCAAAGCCTTAAATATCAAAAAACATAAAAGTTTTGCCCTATTAACATGGCTTATGATTCCTAACCAAGCAAGAAAATACAATACTCCCTCTTTTTCCACTTCAATCAGATAGTATTAAATTTATTTGTCTAATGTTGAAAGCCTGCCAGTCTCCTACCTAAGCCTTTAATATATATGTGGTATAGAATAATATTTCCAATACGTACGTAATAGAAAGCGACGTGTCATTTGGGCTTAAACTAATAGTTCCTTACAAAGCCTAATAAGAAAAAAAAATATTTAAACGCTCAAATATATCTTTTTAACAAATAGACTAAGAAAGCAAACGTTATTTCAATTATATTATAAAAAATGTATCATTACTGTTTATCTTTTACTTGTAATTTATAGATTCGTATGAAATAGTTCATTAGTTGAAAACGACTAAAATTCTTTAGCCACCTTGTGAGCGGTAGAGGATCAACCTCGCAGCACGCCAAAAGTAGTAGCACACTGAGTTTACGGAAATTTATTACATATTTACGCATGCTAGCGCTGGTCATTGTCTTTCTTACCTTTATCCTCTTTCTCCTTTTGCTTTTGCTGGTACATTTAATCGCTCTCCCGCTAACTCTCATCCTGCCTCTCCTGCAATTCTCTCATTAACTAGACATTTCTCTCTTTCTCTAATCGTTTTCTACCAATCTATTATGCATACTAGAGCTCCATCTCTCTTGTTCTCTTTAAGCATCCTCAGGTCATAGGTTCCTCTCCCCTCTTTCAATTGCTTTATATCATTCTCTCTCTCTCCCTCTCATTCATGACTTTTTGCTATTGATTGATCCTAAAGACCTGCAGTGGGTGAGAGAATTAAAAAGGAAGCGGGGTCTTACTACTACTTTGGATTGATGCACCGAGTCAGTTTCAAACTATCTATCTATACAGAGTGGTCTACAGTTGTCAACTGTGATCTTGAGTATGTGGCATAGTTGGGGATTATATTTTGCTTATTGGCTTCTTCATTTTTTCTCTTCATCATCACATACATGGGCATCTGGGTGTCATCCCTTCGGAATTAAATTCTCTCACGATTTTCTTCACTTAATCATGATTGACTTCTACAATGTTTTCGAGGAGCTCCACGAGATGCTATATATTTTCTACACATGTACACACTCTTAATTCCAGACTATTTTATTTGAAAATTATTGTTCAACCTCACACGTTTGTATTTTTCGTTATTTTTTGTTCTCTTGGATCTTTATCTTTGAAGTTTGTCCCTTGAACTACGGAATGTATCTTTGTATATGGCTAATAAGTGCATTTTTCATTTATTTTACCTAGTTCATTTCCATCCTCCGTTCAGGTTAATTGAAAAAAATTTTTTTTCGCTTGGATTTAAGGTCGATTATTTGTCGATTCAGTAGTTTTTTTGTGCTGTGATCCCACATAAGTTAAGTTTCTAATTAAAAAATTAGTTAATTCGTTTAATAGACGCAGCCAACAGGGCAGTAACACTCTTGCTATATTTTATGGTGCCTCCTGTGAGATTGAATTTTTTTTTACTATTATACGTGGTTTCGAGTGTTTGATTTTTTTACGTGTCATTGTCAGATTGTTGGTCGTGTTTCTGAGGATAAAAACATTACCACAAGAATTACGAGGAATTGGAAAACGTCAGGTAGATCCAGAAAATTTAACGAGGCAGTTGCCATTGGTGTCATCGAGAACCTCACTGACAGTTATCACGTGCATCTTTTTAAAAAGATAAGTCCAAGAGTCAATATGTCCCAATAGCCACTGTTTTTCATATTTACTTTTCATTTTCCATTTTTTGATTTTTTCCCTCTCTTGTGCATTTATGACAGAAATAATTTTTTTCCTGTTCTTCTTTCATTTTTTTATTTGGTTGTACGTACTAGGGTATGAATTAATTAAAATTTTTTCTTGTTTATTTCACGTTTATTAGATTTTTTCTGTTTTTTAAAGTCAATTTCTATTTTTCCAAAAAATAGCATTAAATTCGTATTTTGCCCCACGTATATCACGTTCTTGTATATCAGTTTTCGATTATAATGAGGAATTGTTGTACTGTGAGTTCATTGTGTCAACAATAAACTATAGTCAGTTAGAAGTGCTCAAGTGTCGTTTTTATAATACGCAAGTGTTGTTTTGTGCAAACGAAAAATTCAGTGCAAACATCAAACTCGAATTTTGAGAATTTTTTGACGAACAAAGGTTCGTTGAGAGACATGATCACGCGTTGTTAATAAGCAGGAGTGCGCACGCGCAGAAAAGCTAGGCCTATTATTGCCGAAGGGAATCGAGAACCTGACAGTAACAAGGGGGGTGGTAAGACGTGCTTGATCTAGCATGTAAGGGCTGTGGTATTGTGGCTTTTATATATTTGGTTGCACGGAATTTTCCTACATTCTGACCTTATGATTCCATAATGTTTCACTACATTTTTTGTTTAGCAATAACTACAATTGATTCGGGAAATATGTTCAATTTGGTTTTTTGTTATCTTTGTTATAACGTTATTACATCTAATTTTAAGTTCAGTTAATTTACAAATAAGTTAAACTAATTAATTTCTTTCGTAGTATTTTCGTTCACTTAAAAAAAATATGCATATAAATAATTTATTAACAGTGGATTTTCTTGTTTTCATTTTTTTTTTCTAGTTTATTTTATTATCAAGTGTTTATTTTTTTTCAAGCTTATTACTTATAAAGTTTTTTTTTCTTTTTTCAACTTTGTATTTTTTTATCAAATTTTTCTATCGTTGTTCTACTCTGAAAATTCTCGTAACCATAGATAGATTAGCTCGACCTTTGACAGAGTGATGTCCGTAAAGTAAGAATAGCACAAAATAGAACCGTTCTTTTAAAACAAGCTTGCCATCAAAAGGCAGCTCACGTCCATCTTGAATACCCTTGACTAAAAATAGATCGAAAAAAATAATATGATGCTGTGACTTTAGCATTTAAAGGTTAGTTTCATCGCGTATGAAGAGTTGCACTGTGAAACATTCGAGGAGCCTGCCAAGCCTGATCCGAATGATAATTTTATTTTGATTGAGAATATTAGGGATCCATATTATGCACTTGCAGCTCGTATCACGTCCAGGTGGGGCTTTAAACAATTCCATGAACGGCACGCAACCCCTCGGTTCGTCAACCTTTTGCAAGAAGCAAAGGCATCTAAAACTTCTAGTTGCCGAACTCAATAAGTTTGACTGTCAGCATGAAAAGTGGATCACGTTTAAAAATGCGTTTGGAACCATGGTAGATGCACGGACGGGTATCGATGACTTGGTTGAATTTTGTTATTTGCAAAATGCGTTACAGGGAGAGGCTCTAAACATGATTTTAACTTTCGACGAGATAGCAGAAAACTATATATATATATCATAAAAGCTTATAGGTTGCCAACGCACAGACGTTCTCGAGAGTAGTAGATGACACTCAGCAGCATCTGAATGTTTTGCATTCGCTGGGCATAAAACTGGTTAAGTCAATGAACGTGCATTTTTTGGAGCAAGACATTCAAATGAATATCTGATACAAATGAGAAGAGTCGTTCGATTTAAATGTACTTTCGTCACTTGATCAATTTTTCAAATTCATTAACACGATAAGCCTCTATTTATCTACGATGGAGAACGAAATCGGGTGGATACATCAGGAAGAGGGGTCTAAGCGTCAAGGAGATCGAGAATTCAAGACAGCTGCGAAAAAAGTGAAGAACACTGAACAGGCGGGCGCGATGAGCACTAGTATGAATGCGCTTAAATGTTAACGCTGTGGAGAGGCACACTGTATCTACTTTTGCCCAGAGTACAATAAGCTAAGCATTGCAGAGTGATGGAAGTTTATTCAACGGAAAAAATTGTGCCAAAATTGTGTAGGAGTTCATTTATCAAATTGCAGGACGGAGTTGTGTAAAACATGCTGCGAGCAGCACCATACATTTTTCCATCGGGACTCAAAAAAACGAAGCTGAGTGCGTTATTTGGAGTGGGCGTGCTAGACACGATCACCCAAGCCACACAGTCACAGCTAATGATGAGCGCAGTTATTCGAGTCAAAAATGCACAGGGTAATTTCGTCAAAGCATGCACACTTCTTGACACATGTGCTATGGCCCATTTTATAACCGAGAAATTTGCCTGAGAACTAAAACTTCCGTTAAATCTGTGTGACACTTCCGTGAGCACTATCAATACATTCAATACGACTACTAAGCATCGTGTCGAGATTAATCTGAGGTGACGCACATGCAATTTCGCGAAATCTTTAACTTTTCTCATGATCTCTAAGATTGCCGATTTTGTACCCGATGAGCCATTTCCGCACCCGTCAACAGCTGTACCACCAAATTTAAAACTTGCCGGTTCATGTTTTCATATTTCACGTCCAGTAGATATACTTATCGGCTCCAGAGCCACGTTATCACTTTTATACTTCTATTGGTTAGTCAAACACGCGTTTCAAATGGGAGCGATTGAACGCTGCAAAAAATACAATTAGGTTGGATGATCGCGGGCGGCATTTCGACGACAACCTTCAAAAATCGGTAGTGACATGTAACTGAAGTACTTTAACCGAACAGTTAGCGAAATTTTGGAAAATCAAAGAGGTAAAGAACGTAGTTGGCATATTAAATCAAGAATCTCCATGTAAGCGGCATTACGTAAAAAAAATGACATGTGATCAAACTAGGCAGTATATTGGGCGTCTTTTATTTAATGACGAACTACCGAACATAGAAAATACTCGCGCATAAGCCCTGTCAGATTCATGCGATGCACGGAAAATTACAAGTGGATAATGAACTTAATCGTGAACATACAAAGGTACTTGACGAATACATAGCACTTGGACGTATGACGTTGTTGAAGAATGAAATACTAGACAGATATTACATGCCACATCATGCGGTCGTAGAATCGTCAAGCAGTACGACAAAGATACGTGTAGTATTCGACGCATCAACGAAAACCGACTGAGGCGTCTTGTTGAGTCCAAAACTACTTGTAGGCCCCACCATTCAACCAACCCTTTTTGGACCTCGATGTGACTTCGATCTTATTCGTTCGTTTTACTGGCAGACATAGAAAAAACGAATTGGCAGATCTTAGTGCATCCCGATGACAGGCAATATCACCGTATTTTTTGGAACCACGGAAAAGAGATCGCGATCTATGAGCTGAATACGGTCACGTTCGGAGTTGCCCCTGCTCTTTATCTCGCGATACGAACGCTTTACTAGTTAGCTGACGATGAGGAGCGCGATTTTCCGTGAGCAGCAAAAATTTGTAAACGTGACTAGTATGTTGACAACCTGTTAACAGGTGCAAATTAAATCTAAGAGCTCGCAATTATTCGTGATGAAATTATCGGTATCTTGGGGTCTGAAAAATTTAATTTTTAACAGTGGGCATCCAACTATCAACACGCATTCGATACGCTAGAACGAAAAAGTTTTAAAAGTGATTTTGTGGTAAAGATAGAGGCAGTTTCGAGAACACTCAGGGTCACTTGAGATTTGCAAGCCAATACGTTTATTTACACTGTCAAACAAGTACGAATTCCGAGAAAAATCACGAAGCACCATATTCTTTCAGAGATTTCAAAGATTTTTTATCCACCGGGTTTATTGGGGCCCGGTAGTTCTGTACGCGAAAATAATTCTTTGAGATTGTTGGAAAAAAATTGTGTCTGAGATAAATCGGTACCACAGGAATTGCATTTACGATGGGTGGGGTTTGCAAATTAGCTGTCTCTCATACGCAATTTAGCAATAGACGGAAAAATCATTATGGCTAAGCGTACAAAAATCGAGCTACACGGATTTTGTGATGCGAGTCTACTAGGTTATGGTGAATTTTTTCATTCACGTTCAGTAGATCGGTACGGAAACTCTATTGTATGTCTGGTGTGTGCAAAGTTTCGAGTAGCTCCGATGAAGTCGAAAACGATACCGCAACTAGAGTTATACGGTGCTCTGCTTCTCGTTGGATTGTACAATGAAATACGTCCATCTCTATAATTTGGAATCAATAAAGTAGTATTCCGGTCTAATTCAATGATCGTATTGCATTGGCTCAGAGAATCACCAGAAATTCTTAAAATTTTCAAAGCAAACAGAGTTAGCAAAATTCACGCATTGAAAGTAGTTCACGAAAGATAATCCAGTTGATGCACTATCGCAAGATCAATTATCAGCCAAGTTCTTAAGAAATCAAATGTGGTTGAATGGACCCGAGTGGCAAAAATCCGATAGCGAGTAGCTGAAAATTGCGTTAATGTCACCGAACGAATAACGACGTCTTAGGAGCAAAACGTGTCTTATAGTAAATTCAGAGGTAGAATTTTTTTTTGCGATTCTCATCATATTCCAAGTAAGTCATCGTGATTACGTATTGTCTTCGTATGCGCCGTTCAAATAAGTTCAAAGGGAAATCTATCAGCGTTAAAGGTAAAATTGAAGTGGAGCGTTAGTTGTTAAAACTAATTCAAGTAAAGAAATTGGCTGAATAAATTTGCACGTGTGTCTGCATCTAAAAATTTAAAAAGTTCACGGTGAGCAAGGTTTGATATATTTGTCGGTGAGCATGGTACTTCACCAGTTGGCAGACGGTTAAGAAACTCAAAAATTTCCTTCGATCAAAGGTATCAAATTTTATTACCATCGCACCATCATGTATCTCATTTGATAATCTAAGATACGC
This sequence comes from Copidosoma floridanum, assembly GCF_036245765.1. Lineage (NCBI taxonomy): Eukaryota > Metazoa > Arthropoda > Insecta > Hymenoptera > Encyrtidae > Copidosoma > Copidosoma floridanum. The sequence continues at coordinate 10,440,333 of NW_028321898.1, read as the reverse complement.
ACTATTATTCTTTTCATGCGGGAATCGTGACTATGTTACATAGCAACGTTTTTGGTTGTGTAAGACAGCGTTTTTGGTTGTTCGTCAGAAAACAACAAGTTCCAAAAATCGTACGAAAATATGTAGAAAGCGTGTGCCATCGTTCCAATCCGATTCATAGTAAAATGGAAGATTTGCAATCAGCACGCGTGACCAAGTCAAGTGCGTTTACTTACGTGGGGATAGATTTTTTTGAGCCAGCATACATCAATGAGAAAAACCTGTGGAATCGTAATCACGTAGAGGTTAATCGTTGTGTGTTTGTATACTTATATGACATCAAAAGCAGTGCATATCAAAATAGTCAGCGATTCAACTACCGAAGGATTTTTAGGCACGCTTAAGAGTTTCTCTTTTCAAACCTTTGAGGTACTTAATAACCTTGTTATCGAACTTAAAGCCATTCTTAATCCTATACCACTTTATAGTATATTGAATAATCCTTATGACATAGCGGCTATCACGCCAGCACATTTATTAATTACAAGACTGTTAAATTTTTTCCGGAAGCTGACCTTTCTTGTATTCCAGATAATTGTCTCTCAGCATGTCGTTTCATCATGAAAACATGACAGAATTCTTAGAAGCGATGGTACATGGGATATCTGGACGAGCTCCAACATTGACAAAAATGGTGTAACTCCAATCACGAGATCGGTATCGATTCTGTCGTTTTCCTCATCGATAGAAATCAGCCCTGCATGCCATGGTGGCAAGAAATTATCGTCGAGATCCACCCAGTTACTGATGGCATCGTACGAGTCCTCACCGCTTAAACAGCGCTAGAAAACTTTAAACGCAGTGTCACATTGCTATGTCAACTACCGATCTCACGGTCACAAGAAGACTAAACTTTTGATCACATTGTTTTTCTAAGTGTATCCAAACGATTTATGTATCATATTTTAAATTGTGAATACACTTTAACACTGCTACACATTCACGACATCATACGATTTGCGAAGTAAGAACGTTTGTAGATACGCACACATTCGATTTTTTCGATTTGCTCGTCTTTTCTTACAACTGAGAGAACATATTTGGTCGAAAACAACTAAACTTAATAGACCGCCTCTTCAACAGTGGAGGATCAAGCTCGCAGAACGCTGAAAGTGGCAGCACACCAAGTTCACAAGAATTCATCACATATTTATACATGCAAGCACCGGCCAATGTCTTTCTTACCTTCATCCTTTTTCTCCTTATGATTCCCAATCTAGAGACTCATCATTGCGTAGATCATCGCAACCTCAGGCAGGTACGCGTGCGCGATTGGTTGATAGTGTTCGCGGCTTAGGTGCGGCTGTTTTGGATCGGGGAATCTCTGTTGTGTCGCCTTTAGCTGAACCAAGTTTGCCGGCGGGAAATATGAATACCGATACCAACTTTTCTGGGGACGATCAAAATATGGAGTCTTTCAGCTCTGTCGGCTCGGCTACTGGTCCCCAAGATGGCGAAGATCTGGGCCCAGACGGGTTGCATTTGGATTGGGACACCTTTACGCCGTCTAATCAGTTTGCTGCGCTCTATAAAGCCATCACAAAAACTAAGGCTGATACTGATAGGCGGCTGCAGCGAGTGGAGACCTAAGTGAGTGCTAACACTGAGGAGTTGAATCAGTTGCACCGTGAGAACATACACTTAAGGCCACGCTTCAACGCGTGGTGGAGGCTCATAGAGATCCAGCGCCTTGTCAGCTAAGGGTTGTTGGTGTGCCGGCGCGTTATATGCTTGACCCACGTGATTTTGTTCAGCGGCTCTTAGTCGTCCTACAGTTGCAGAGTTTACTCTCAGATGTATTAGATATAGGTGCGTTCACGGTTGGGGGGGCTGCGGTAGCTGCGTCTTCTGGCGAGAATAAGATGCGCGATAGAACCAGTGAAAACAACTCTTACTTAATAAGAATTCAATACGTCCAATAGGTATACAAGCGAACGTCGATACACTTTAATCATTGCATCAATAGGCGCATATGTATAGATGGCGGTACTCTTCATACAAGCACTCTCTATTACCATCCATACATGCCCTTTCTCAATATATAAGATATAGAAATAACTTGACAATACAAATCCACATAATTTCTTTTTCAAGAAATTTTCCTTTGGAGAAAATAATTCAGAACGAGAAAAAATCCTCCCCGGGTGCGGATCGAACACACAACCTCCTGTTTACTAGACAGTTGCTCTACCACTTGAGCTACCGAGGAGCTGTGCATTCACTCGCACCGTAAGTTTAGATAAGTTCTCGTTTTCAATTCTTAAGCTGTCTTTCACCTAAGCTCGATAATGTAGGCATGTGACTCTAATGCTTGTTGGTAAATTAGAATTCAATACGTCCAATAGGTATACAAGCGAACGTCGATACACTTTAATCATTGCATCAATAGGCGCATATGTATAGATGGCGGTACTCTTCATACAAGCACTCTCTATTACTATCCATACATGCTCTTTCTCAAAATATAAGGTATAGAAAATACTGATAATACAAATCCACATAATTTCTTTTTCAAGAAACTTTTCTTTGGAGAAATAATTAAGAACGAGAAAAAATCCTCCCCGGGTGCGGATCGAACACACAACCTCCTGTTTACTAGACAGTTGCTCTACCACTTGAGCTACCGAGGAGCCGTGCATTCACTCGCACTGTAAGTTTAGATAAGTTCCCGTTCTCAATTCTCAAGCTGTCTTTCACCTAAGCTCGATATTATAGGAATGTGACTCTAATGCCTGTCCTTAAATTAGAATTTAAATACGTTCAATAGGTATACAAGTGAACGTCGATACACTTTAATTATTGTATCTATAGGCGCATATGTATAGATGGCGGTACTTTTCATACAAGCACTCTCTATTACCTGGAGTGTCGAGATCGAGTCAGCGGTCAAGATCGAGCCACTAATTAATTAAATAAACACCTTTTGCCCGATACAGAAAATTTAGCTCGTTTATTAACAGAGGTGAGTGCGTGCAATATTGGAAAGGAGAGTGTTCTTTTGACAAATCATTGGGCGCCCACACGCAGGTGGCCTTGATCACCCTCAATGGCCGGTGCCAGCGATGGTAATGGCTATGGCTTTTCGATGGAAGGCATCGAAATGAACAATAAGAGAAAGTGCGAATTCCTGAAGGACGAAGGAGAGCAAGACCTACCCCCAGGCCTAGGACTCTCTAAAAAGGCGCAAAAAAGGCAGATAGAAATCGCTGCCACAGATAAATCTAATCACGAGGCCCGAGAAGAGGCCACACCTCAAGAATCCCTGGGAAAACTTCTAGAAGATTCGAAAACAAAACAAGAACACGTGCTCGAGCCGATCAGCGCTGCACAGTTGCTTTCAGCTAATAAAATACCACTTACCCAGCAAGGGAGTCAAACAGTCTGGATGACGAAAATCAAGGATGACGGTCAAAAAATCAACAAAATTCGAGTAGGAGGTATTCTGATACAAAATAACCTTAAATTCAAAGTCATTGAGCAAAGAGGATTTAAGAACGTTAAGGTCGTCTGCAGATCCCCTGCAGAGGCGAACTTGACTATGCAATGCAACTCCACAATCTCACAATTTAACCTGCAAGTATTTATACCAAAATTCAAGCAAACAAGAAAAGGCATGATAAAATTTATCCCAGTTGAGTACACGGAGCAACAAATAGCTGAAGAGGTAGTATCAGACATTAAAATTACAGATGTCAAAAGATTGAATAAGAGGAACAAGAACCCCAATGCCACCCCAGAGGAAAAGTGGATTCCTAGTAAAACCGTCCTCTTGACATTTGAAGGATCTAAGATACCCATTTAAGTTGTTTACAATTATGCATATGTTATGGTGGAACCCTATGTCAATAAGCCACTTCAATGTTTCAATTGTTTTAAGTTCGGCCATGTCGCGTCAAAGTGCGACCCAAACCCAGAAATTGCAGCCAAAAAATAGCTGTGCATAATGTGCGGCAAAGCTAAACATGAAGGCTCCCGATGTCACGATGCTCCCAAATGCGCAAACTGCGAGGGAGAACACAAAAGTATAGACTTCAGCTGTCCAGTATGGCAGAAGCACTACAAAATCAACCTGATCATGGCATACGACGATAAATCTCCGTCCGAGGCCAAACTGGAAGTATTCGGTGAACAAAGAAGAGAAGCACCTAGGTTAAATAGAGCCAACTTTCCTAGGCTAAAAGAAGCAAAAAAAAATATTCTGCTCAATAACTGCACCAAAAAATATAATAAAGTGGTCAAGAACAAGGGACACCAGAAGGTTCATCTTCGGGGCCAAACATTGGACTCGGTCCAGAGAACTGCTCCCATTACTACCATTAATGCTGTTGCTACTGGTACCACTGCTGTTTCTCTCTCTACTGCCTCGCCGTCGCACACAACGTCCAGGCCTGATACACCCACTCTTTTGCCTCCAACTACCAAGCTGCTGACGCTAACCAAGGGAACAAAACTCAGGACGTATTCGCAGGAGGACAGGATTGCAACCGAAGCGTATAAATTAGACTTGTTTTCAGATTGAGAACTCTCCGCTTCTCAAACTGATAAATAATTACTGTACGTATAACCATACCACAACTTTAATGGATAATAATAGCACTCACTCACTACCTAGTCAAACTCAATCAAAGATAAAAATATTGCAATGGAATGCTAGATCTATTAAAAACAAACTAGATATCCAGTTGAAAGGCAGAGAGTTTGACATTCTGATAATCATAGAAACTCATCTCAAGTCTAGGGACTATTATAAGATAGCTGGTTTTGAACCAATCAGATTCGACAGAGATGATAGTATTAAGGGGGGTGGAATCGCCTTTTTTATTAGAAATAACCTAATTTTTGATATTTTAGATTGGAACCCGACCCTCGACAGCCTTGAAATAGGTGCCATAAAGATACACACCAGTGAAGGAGAGCTCTGTATTGCTGCTTGCTATCGGTCACCAAAGCGAGGAAATCTGCTGACTGCCCGGGAGGTCGGGCTAGTGTCCGGCAAACTGGTTTAATACGACAGCTTCTTACTGTTGGGAGATTTTAATAGTCACAATACTATCTGGGGGAGCACCAGCACGTGTTGTAATGGTAGAGTACTTGAGGACTCGCTCGATCCTGACGTATTTTTTCTGCACAACAATAACGACCCAACGCACTTCTATTTTGACTATAGAGACAATAGTTTAAAATACTAAAACATAGACTTAACGTATTCATTCTTTAATCTTGCCCTAAATACTGACTGGACAGTCAACATTGATCTCTGGGGGAGCGATCACTATCCGATTAGCATTGAAATTAACTCCACCGCAAGTAAAGTCCATAGAGAAATCTTTAAGTACAATACTAACAAACTTGATTGGAACAAATTTTCAGAAATATTAACAACTAGCATGCACATTTTCAATAGTATTGACTTTGTTAACTCTGGTGCCTTGAATAGATATTATGAACTCACTACCTTTATAGACAATAGCATTAACAAAGCCAACACTAAATCAACCACCAAAAATCATAACAATTCTCGACACTTAAATAACAACCCTAGAAAAATCTGGTGGAACGATAGATGCGATAGGGCCTGCAGACTCAGAAAGGCCTCTCTACTGACTCTTAAACACAATACAAACATTAAAAACTATATTAATTACAAAAAATTGGCTGCTGAAGCAAATAGAACCTTCAAAGAGAGTAAACGAGAGTCCTTTCGCTCGTTTGCAGAGTCAGTTGGCCCTGCTACTCCATTGTCAACGGTATGGCGTATAGTCAAGGCGTTTAAAAGGGGCTGTCAAGAGTCTACTGCCACCCTGGGTAACGCTAGGTTCATTGAGAGCGCTCAGAAGCTGTTGAAAGACTTATGTGTCCCTAAAGATCCCGCTTTTGGACAATTTCAGGCTGAAACTGTCAGCTTCTCGACCCAACATGAGCGGCTATTTGATTCTCTATTTTCCCTACAGGAACTAGACTGCGCGCTCTATTCTTTCCGAGAGGGATCATCCCCTGGCTTCGACAAGTTCAATTACAAATTATTAAAAGCTCTGCCAGAAGCCTTAAAAAGAGTTTTGTTAGACATATTTAACGACCTGTTCGCCCAGGCTGAATTTCCTGAGGATTGGAACAAATTCTTATTGGTTTTCATCCCCTTTCAGGGCTCAAGTAAGGCCAGACCAATCGCTCTGGCGTCCTGCATTCTTAAGCTGCTTGAGAGGATGGTAGTTACCAGGATCACTTGGTTCGTGGAGCACTTTAAAATTATGCCGGACTGCCAGCTCGGATTCAGAAAAGGGAAATCTTGCATAGACAGTTTGACCATATTAACCAATCATATTCACAAGGCCTTTTACAACAACTCTAGCGTTAGCGCTGTTTTCCTGGACATTAAGGGCGCTTTTAATAGCGTAGTTCCGGACATACTTTCAAACGATTTAGTTGACATAGGATTGACAAAAAATTACGTACTGTTTATCAAAAACTTAATTTACAAAAGAACACTCATACCGATAAATATCACCAGAGATCTTGCTCAGACAGATGTGCACATTGCTCAAATAGGTCTACCGCAGGGAAGTGGATCTAGCCCAATCCTATTCGCCTTATACACCAAGTTCATTAGAAACCTCATCGACCCCAGAGTTAAGATACTAATGTTTGCAGATGATATTGTACTTTATATTGATCAATGCGAGCCCACTATCGCTTCTAAACTTTTGAAAAAATCAATAGAATTGCTAAACGTAGCCTTGAACAACAGGAATCTTTACCTTGAACCTTATAAATGCCGTTTTGTAATTTTTGACAAACATCCACAAAAATATAAAAAACTAGAAATAAGGATTTGCGGAATAACTGTTCAACCGGAGCGAGAAGTTAAGTTTCTAGGCATGATACTGGACAGTAGGCTTAGTTGGCTCCCACACGTCAATTACACGAAGAACAAGTGTTCCTTCCCGCTAAGAATTATCAGGAGCTTGAGGGGAGTGTGGTGGGGCGCGGACCCGCGGAGCTTATTGAAGCTTTTCAAGGCACTTGTGAGATCTAGACTGGAATATGGGGGTTTTTTGATTGCCGCAAAGAATCCTGATCACCTAAATATACTTCAAAAAGTTCAAAATATAGGTATCCGCATCGCCATGGGCTACAGGAACTCTACCCCCACTAACGTTATTGCCGCGGAATCTAAGATCGAATACATTCAACATCGCATGAACTATCTTTGCTCTACATTTATCTTAAAATGCATGTCATTTATCCAAAATATCACCCTTAAATCTATAGCTGAGTTGCACGAGTCCACTGAAAGCCCGATATTGGCACATAACTGGCATGTACCAAGGATAGTGAAGTGTTACGAATCGTGTCTGTTTAGAGAGGACCTTGTACTCAAGCATGATGGGTTTCCAAAATTTAGCTATCCTCTTGACTCAACATTTTATAGACCTTTAATTAATCTTAAGCTTGGACCCAAAATACAAAACTCATTTACTTCTAATCAGAACCTCATCGGGGCTCTTTCCGAATATGACAAAGACGAAGGATGTGTTGACTTGAATACTGATGGATCAAAAGTGAGTAGCGGGAGCTCCTCCGGAGTTGGATGTGCATTGTGGTCACTTAATGATCACTTTAAAAGTTCAAGAGGTTTGCACGGACAGGCGTCGATCTTCTCGGCGGAGTGCAATGCTGTCATGTTAGCCACTGAATTAATCTTGGACGGCGTCACGAATGGCGCGATCGATGTTAAAACTAAATTTCGCCTATTTACAGATTCTCAAAGCATCCCCAGAGCTCTCCTCCACTGCAATGGACTCGCGGCAGAGTCACCATTAATAATTAAAATCAGACACGATTTATACAGGCTCAATAAATTGGGCGTTTCCATAGAGATCCTCTGGATTCCTTCGCACGTTGGAATTCACGGCAATGAAAAGGCTGACAAATCTGCCAAAGAGGCTGCGAGCTTTTGCTCCCAACTCGTCTATGAAGTCCCCTATACAGACTTGGTAGCCGAGAGGAAAAAAATGTACAAAGAATTAAACTTTAGTGAAATCAGAGAGAATTATGCTAGAACCAACAAAGGTGCCTTTTATTTTGAAAATTTCTATTCGGATAATAACAACAAGCTCTGGTTTCACAATTTTGAATTACCTAGAAAAATTATCACCTGCTTAAACAGGCTCTGTTGTAACCACAATTCACTAAAACAATCGCTAGTCAAAATTAAAGCTGTACACTCTGACATATGTAAATGTGGTCTAGAATGCGAAAGTGCAAACCATGTATTTTTTGCGTGTCCTCTTTACGAAAAGCACCGAACAGAACTAATCGGGGAACTCTATAGATTAAAGTTATTCGGACCATATAATATATACGAATTAATTCAAGAAAACAACTTGGCTGTGATTAATGCTCTTAAGAGCTTCATTTATGGAACTAAAATTACTATTTAAATACGTACTAATAGAAAAAATGTAACAATTAATTACGTACTCTTAGGACCAGCCTTACTTTGTATTTTTATGAATTGTTAAGCGCAACATTAGTATTCTAAGCGCACGAATGTTTCAATAATTTACTTAAAGTCAAACCAATATATTGTATGTATAAATACATGTAAATATCATTAAATGTAACCAGTAGTGTACTGGCATATGTATATCCAATACGACGCCAATAAATGAATTAAATCTAAAAAAAAATCTCTATTACCATCCATACATGCCCTTTCTCAATATATAAGATATAGAAATAACTTGACAATACAAATCCACATAATTTCCTTTTCAAGAAATTTTCCTTTGGAGAAAATAATTCAGAACGAGAAAAAATCCTCCCCGGGTGCGGATCGAACTTAATAACTCTTAAGACCAGCATGTCTCGCGACCATATTATTATAGCATACAAACATTTAAATCTGTTAAAATTCTTGCAGATATACAGCGACTTCACTGGTAATAACACTATTAAACTATATGAGCTGCTTCCGAGGTCAACGCACTCATTACTCATGAAGGCCAAGTCCAAAGCTAAAAGTATTAATTATAAATTTGTATGGGCTCGTGGCTGCAAAATTTTGGGCAGCGAGATGAACGATCTCAGCGACAGAATATACTTTCTGAGGCTGACTTGGATCTGCTGCAATGACTGCCGCGGCCGCGGGTTTCTGCTGAGGGCTGTGGGCGTGAGTTCCTCCGTCTAGCGCACCTCAACATTAATTCCATTCGTGAACGTTTAGATAATGTCCAATACCTCCTTAACCGTCACAATATTAATGTCCTGGCACTTCCTGAGACTTGGCTTACACCCTTGCAATGTTGGTCCCTGTTTCATATACCTGGTTATAAGTTGATGAGCAACAATAGAGGCCTTACGGCAACTACAGGACGGCAACGGTTTGTTCAGGGTGGTGGGGTGGCGTGCTACGTACGGAAGGACATCACATGTGATATCGTCGCGTCCCCACAGATCCGCAGATTAAATGAAACTAAGTACTTTATGTTGGACCTTAGGGTCAATGATGGCCATCGCATTCTATTGGCCACTGTCTACAGACGCCCAAAGGGTGATGTCCTCACTGAGTTCTTTGCTGCGCTGCAGCTGGCTGTGGTGCGTTTTTCGGGCGTCCTGGTGACTGGGGACCTGAGCTCAGATCTACTAGGACATGACTATTTGAGAATGAATTACATGAGAATTCTCTTTATTTGGTCCCATTTGGGCTCACACATCATCGTGGCGCCTCGGATACTTGGCTGGATGTGGTTTTGACAGATTCTGGTGAGCGGGTCCTGATGTCGCGGTCGTCCAATGCGCCTTATATCAATGGCCACGATTACTTGATTATGGATTATAATGTTACTGTGCTCCGTCCATCCGCCCAGCGCATGGTTCGAGATTTTAGACTTTTCTCCGCTACTGAATTTAATAGAGATGTATGCATTGACCATCAGCAACGTGTGGAGCTGAGGAGTGGAGCGGAAGCTGGGGGCGTTAACGCTTGCCTTGACGAGTTTCAGGGGATTGTGTTGGCGGCGCTTGACTCTCATGCGCCCTTGAAGATGCGTCCCGAGCGCCGCCGCCTACCAGCACCCTGGTTCAGCCGAGATCCGAGGGCTAGGTGTAAGGCGCGTGACCGGTTGTATGGTTTAGCAAGGAGGACTGGTGATATGGCACAGCTAGCTCAGTATTGTAGGGTGCGTTTCAAGTTGTGGAGGGACATTCGCTTCGCTCGGGACCAACACATGGGGAGGGCCCTAAAGGGTGAAACGAACCCGACTCGGTGCTAGCAGGTTTTACGTAGATATGGTCTTTTGGGGGCAAACCATGAGTCTCCACTGCGTTACCTCTCGGCTGATGCCGTTGGTGAGTACATCTTCTCCGTGGCGTGTGCTTACTCCCTTTGCAGTGACACTGCACTGAGAAATCTGAATTCTTCTAGAGTTTCCGGATGTTGTCGGGTTCTCATTCGAGCTTGTAACGTGTGCCAAGGTCGGCCTGGCAGTTGCGCATTGTATTGGTAGAACTAAGGGTTGTAGCTGCAATGGACTGACGTTTTCTTACCTGCGCGAGTTTTCTTCTTTTTTAATTTCGTTTCTGGTTTATCTATTTGAATTGTCACTTGAAACTTGTATCTATCCAGAGGACTGGAAAAAATCGGTGATTGTTCCACTCTCTAAAGTATCACGTCCCAGTGACCCATCAGATGCTCGTCCTGTGGCCAATCTCGCTCACTTGGCTAAGGTGTTTGATGTCTTGATAGCGTGGAGGATATACAACTACTCAGAGACCAACGCCTTGCTTTCACCTATGCAGTCCGGTTTCCGGAGAGGTCACAGCACGCAGACGACACTGTTGAAGCTCACTGATGACATACGCCTGGGTATGAAGCGTGGTATGGTAACGGTCCTGGTTTTATTTGATTTCCAACGGGCATTTGACTCGATCGACCATGCGTGTTTGCTGCGTGTTATGGGCATGATAGGGTTTTCGGCCGATTCTTTAAAATGGTTTCACTCTTATTTATCGGGTCGCTCACAGTCAGTACTTACGCTTGAGGGGGGGAGCACGGAATTTTTGTCAACAACCTCAAGCGTTCTGCAAGGTACTTCTCTTGGTCCTGTTATATTCCTTATTTTTATTAACACAATTCTTTTGGTTCTTTTCCATAGTACAGGTTTATTATTCGTAGACGATCTTCAAATCTATATTCAGTGTAAGCTGTGTGACCTCCCGAGGGCGATTGGCCTTTCAAACGAGAACATTGAGCGTATTGTGCTGTGGTCTCAAAACCATGGCTTGGAATTACATCTGGGTAAGCTGTTAGCTACCTTATTTGGTACATGCCAGCAACTGATGAGGGTGGACCAGACTCGGCTGCCTCCTATGATGGCCAGTGGCGTTGTTGTTCCTCTGGTCAAGAAAATCAAGGATCTGGGAGTGATAATCTCGAGTGACCTAACCTGGAATGCCCACGTATCTGCCATCTGCTCTCGTGTCCATGGCGTGTTGTACTGACTGTGTTATAAGGGCCGTCTTTTATCGAGTGCCTTAAAGGCGAAACTAGTGGCATGCCTAGTTGAACTCCATTTTGATTACGCATACCTCGTATACATGGGCCTCTCTGGATATCTCAAACTTAAATTAAATCGGCTTTTCCATACAATAGTTCGTTATATTTTCAATCTCCGTCGTGATGCGACAATGAAGCCCTACTATGATAGGTTGGGTTGGCTGCTCCTGAACAAGAGACGTGAATATTTCTTGGGGGTATCGACATATAAGCTTCTGACCACGAAAAGGCCAGAGTACCTGTTTGATCTGTTTCCGCTGGTCTCTGATAAGTCTCGTAAACCAACGTGCCAAGCGTGAACTGGCTTGCGAATCCCGCATGCTACGCTAACATCTTATGCCTTCTCGTACTCACTTATGGCAATGAGATTGTGGGAGTCTATACCAGCTTCTATTAGACTGAAAGACACGGTCACTGCATTTAAAACCTCATTGTACAAGCATGTAACCCTGCAGCCACCCAAATAGTACATAATTATCATAATTCTATTATTATTTTTATTATTATTAATATTATTGTAATTGTTTTAATTTATTGGTGGATTATTAAAATTGTTTAAATGTAAGAGAGAGAATTTACAATTGTACCTGTGATATAGTGTTGCTTTGTTATTGTACAGCTATTAGTCTGATTTTAGTTACACTGCGTTTTATTGTTAATATTTATCACACTGGTACTCGAGTTATATTTTATATATTTTACACTAAATTTTACTGTTTATGTTACCTTGTATATTTTGTTGAATTTACATATGTACATATTTTTACTTTTATTTTTATAAGTTACAAATGTACAAAAATTGCTTTTGCCATACGGATCATATAGGTCCTTGGCATAATAAACGTGTTTCAATCAATTAATTTCCTGCTATTCTCTCATTAACTAGACATTTCTCTCTTTCTCTAATCATTCTTTATCAATCTATTATGCATACTAGAGCTCCATCTCTCTTGTTCTTTTTAAGCATCCTCAGGTCATAGGTTCCTCCCCTCTCTTTTAATTGCTTCATATCATTCTCTCTCTCTCTCTCTCTCTCTCTCTCTCTCTCTTTTATGGCTTTTTACTATTGATGGGTCCTGATGTCTGCAGTGGATGGGACAGTTAAGAGAGAACGGGGGTCTTACTACTACTTTAGTCAGTTCCAAACTATGTGTCTTTATAGAGAACTTAAGTATTTAGCATATGTGGGTATTATATTCGTCCTATTGGCCTCTTTATTTTTTCTTATCATCACGCACATGGGCATCTGGGTGTCATCCCTTCGGGGTTAACTTCTCTCATGCCTTCCCTTACTTAATCATCATTGTTATCTGCATCGTTTCCGAGGAACTCGGCGTGCTGCGAATAAATAACAGTGAAAATCCGCTTCACGGACCGTGCGACGTTTGTTGATTCGGGAGTTTTTTAAGGCACGTGTGGATACACACGTATATGTTTTCTACACACATACACACATACACACCCTTCATTCCAGGAAATTTTATCTCAAAATTATTGTTCAACCTCACTTGTTTGTATCTTTCATTATTTCTTCTTCTCTGGGGTTTTTCTGTTTCAAGTGTTTCTTTTGAGCCACAAAATATATCTTTGTTTGTGGCTCATGATTAGTGCATTTTCTATCTATTTTACAAAGTTTATTCCCATCTTTTATTAAGATGAATTCATTAAAGTATTTTTTTGAGTGGGTTTTGGGTGTATTATTTGTCAATTCAGTAGTTTTTTTTGTGTCGCGATCCCTCATAAATTTCTAATTAAAAATTAGTTTACTTACTTAAATAGACGCAACCAACAGAGCAGCAACTCGATGGCTACATTCTATAGTTAAAACATTGTTACCGTCTGGGGTATTATTTTAATAATTATTATATTTAAAAATAACGATTTTTTTTTAAATTCGATCGTTTTACATAAATTTGAATTTTGAAATATCGCGCGCAGCTCCGACTTCAAACTTTGCACTTAATAGTACCGTCTATCACTTGCCAGGTGGCAACTACTGGTCTTCAGTGAACATCGCAAGTAAGAAGGCAACGTAAAGTATATAAGAAGGACTGCGTGACGACCATCGAGATCGATCCGAGATATGCAAATACGTGTAATGCATACCTCCTAAGCCACTCAATTGAGTAAAGTACGTATTTAATAAATATCACTGTACCAATATAAGACAGTTATCTATACCTTTTTTTTTCCCTCGAAAAAAAAAAAAAAAAAAGAACAAAAAACTAGACACCCACTAGTCAACCTGGCGACCAACTCGTTTGAGGCCTCTAGGAATTACTGCTTAATCACCGCACCTCTCAAAGGAGCTGGATTCCCAGGAATCAAACGGAGCCACAATGCCAACAACCTCAGAAGCAGTGCCACCATCGTTGTTCAACTTAAAGGGACGGCTCGAGTCACTCGAGAGTGACTCTGACCTCCTCCAACCGCACTTTCCTACTCAAGGTCGTCCTACCCCAACGGCCACTTTTAACAACATGTTTAGATAATGTTAGAATAAAGTTTCTTATTTTTTTTAGAAGACAGATGCAAGCATATCAGATCATATTTAATAAACATGTTTGATTAATTTTTTGGCATTTATTAACACTTTAATAATTTTATATTGTTTGAATACATACAAATCGTTCTATTCCATCTAATATGATAAGAGTTATAGGATCAATATCGATTACTAAGAAATAATTTAAGAAATTAAAAGAAATTTTTAGAGAAATATACTATTTAATAGAAATTCAACATTTATTTGTCTTAAAACTCAATAAAGTGTTGAAATCTTTACTAATTGTCAAGTTAGAGTTGTAGGGGATTGGCACTCAAAGCGCGCACTGGAATGGATTCCAAGTAGTATTATATACATACATAGATATTTACCTGCATTGTTTATTAATTGTTAGGTAAGGTGAGGGGGGGGGGTTATAAACAAAGTGTGCAGGGTTATTTCCTTATCACTGTATATATATATATATATATATAATGTTTTATATTTATAACATTAGATACGAGAAAAATAAACTAATATTTGTTACTCTGAAAAAAGTAGAGTTTATTTAATAATTATTATACAATATTTACAATATTTACAGCGTAATTTTACCTGAAAAAAGTAGAGGAACGAAAATATAAGTCTATTATCTCTATTGTATTTTATATTTTACACTGAAGACTGTAATTTTATATTTCACTTGCTTCTTGATCCTTATTTGTTCGCACTACCTTTCTCAGTCGAAAATTGGAACATCTCATTGCATTTTGTTTTATTTACATTTCTTTCTCACTAAAATCGTCGTCATTTAGTTCCATATTCATTGGAACCAATTTTGTTACGTGAAATAAATCTGGTTTTCTATTTTTTTCTGTTTTTATTTGATATATAGACTCTGAAATTTTATTTATTATTTCATAAGGTCCAATTCGTAATCTATCCATTTTTCTCCTATTTAGTCTGTTTCCATTTTCTATATATACTAGATCTCCAATTTTAAATATATGATTTTTTCTGTTTTTATCAAATATTTTCTTGTTATAATTGTGCGATTTAATGGTATTTTCTATTGCTGTTTGTCTATTCTTTAGCCAGATGTCTTTGTTATCTATTGTTATTAATTCTTGAGGTGTTATGCTTACATCAGTCCCATCTAGTAAATATTGCGGTGTGAATCCTGTAACAGAATGTTTTGTCTCATTATACTTTTTTATACATTCATGAGCTATTGATGTCCAAGCTTTTTTATTTTGGTTTTCGTTTAATTTGCACCTAATTTTATTAACTATTGTTTGATTGAGTCTTTTATTTAATCCGTTAGAAAATGGCGCATTAACAGCTGTAAAAACTATTTTGATATTATTGTGTTCCAAAAAATCTTTGAAATCTTTTGAGTTTATTCCTGGGTACTGATCTGACAAAATCATTTCTATTTGTTCAGTATCTATTATTTTTCTTACTAGTTTAATAAAGTCACTTGCCGTTTGTGTCTTAGATGTTATTATATAAGCATACCTGGTAAAGTGATCTACTAGGAGGTGTAAATATTTTTTTGTTGATCTATTTCCTCCAAATCCACCAATGGTATCTATTGAGACAATTTCAAAAGGTTTTTTTGCTGGGCCTAAATGTGACATTTGGCCGTATTTAAGTTGACCTCTTGATTTATTTTCTATACATATTTTACATTCTCTACATGTTTTGATTATATTTTTTGTTAAATTCTTCGCTGTGTAGTTTGTGCTTATTCTAGTCATCATTTGTTTTATTCCAATATGAAACCATTCTTTGTGTATTTTTTTAATCAATTTTTTACTAAACTCTTCTGATAGTATTATTTTTTCTTTTTTTCTACTCTTTTTATAAAAAATTTCATTTCTTTTTATTAACATTTTATTTGATTTTTGTATTTCTTTGTTTTTTTCTTGATCTATTTTGATTTCATCTATTTCTATTAAATTTATTATTCTTAAAAATTCTTCGTTATTTATTTCTGGTTCTAATACCGGATTTCGGCTAAGACAGTCTGCTTCTATATTTTCTTTTCCTGGGATATATTTTATTGTAAAATCATATTGCGATAAATAGTAAGTTAAATCACCTAGTTCTTCGTCTGTTCTAACTTTAATATTTAGATTTTCTAATGGTTTATGGTCTAAATATACTATAAATTTTTTTCCAATAAGCCACTGCTGCCAATATTTTATTGCTTCTTTTATAGCCAAACATTCCAAATATATTGCTTTTTTTTTCTTTTGTGTTTCTGTTAGTTTTTTTGAAAAATATGCTATCGGTTTATCTTTTCCATCAAATTGTGTTAGTTTAAACACTGCTGCTATTCCTTCTATTGATGCATCTGTGTACAATTTTATTTCTAAGTTTGGGTCAAATATCTCTAAAATTGGTTTTGAGCACAGTAACTTTTTTGTTTGTTGAAATGATTTTTCACATTCCTCTGTCCATATAAATTTTTCATTTTTCCTAAGTAATTTGTGGAGTGGGTCTAATAATATCGCACTTTTCGGAATATATTCATGATAAAAGTTTATTTTGCCTAAAAATTGTCTAATATTTTTTTGGGTTCTTGGTTGTGGAAAGTTTTCTATTGCTATTAAATTATCTTTTATTGGACGAACGGTATTATTTTCTATTATGTGTCCGAGATACTTTGCAGAATTTGAACCAAATGTACATTTTTTAAATTTTAATCGAAATCCTTCTTTTAATATTGCGTTTAAAACTTGTTTGATGTGTTCTATATGTTTTTCAAAAGTTGGTGAAAATATAAGTATATCATCTATGTAATTTTCTGCAAAATTTTTTAAATTATTTTTTTTTTAAATGTTGCTTAGTATTCTTTGGAATATTGCTGGTGCTGTTTTTAAGCCAAACGGAAGGCAAGTCCATTGGTAGTGTCCATCTTGTGTAATAAAACCAGTTTTATTTCTATCTTCAATTCTAAGAGGTATTGACCAAAAAGCCGAATTTATATCTAGGGTGGTGAAAAATTTACAGTTTCTTGTTTTTGTTATTAAATCTTCGATTAGTGGGAAAGGTTGTGCTTGCGGTACAATTAATTTATTTAGGTCTCTAAAGTCTATGCATAGTCTTGATTTCTTATTTTCTTCTTTTTTAAATGCTAGAGTAACAGGTGCTGCAAAAGGGCTGTACGATTCTTCTATTAATTTTTTTTCAAGTAATTTTGCTACTTGTTGTTCTATCTCTTTTTTATCTTCTATTGTACATCTATATGGTCTTTTGCTATAGTATTTTTCTTCTATTAAATCTATTCTTGCTTCATAATCTTTAACTGTCCCTATGTCATATTTGTTTTTTGCAAAGACTGAATTGTATTTCTTAATTATATTTTTTATCTCTTTCTTTTTACTATTTTCTAAATGTTCTAATCGTAAATCGCTTTCCTCTTCTGTCACATGCTCATTAAAGTTTATTTTTACTTCCGTAACCTTTTCTGTTGAATTCTGTTTTATATGTTGATCTTTTTCTTTGATTATTTTTTTCTTTTGGGAAATATTTAAATTCTCATCTTGTATAAGTCTAAATTTTTTTATCATATCTAAACCTATTATAATATCCTCAAAGTCTTCTCTTTCCACTATATCTAAGTCTATTTCTTCTTCTATTTCGAATATTTTTACTTTCACTTTTATTAAGCCTTTTGTTTCGCTGACACCATTGACTGACTTCAAATATATTTTGTTTACATTTTTTTCTTCTTCTTGTATTTTAACTATTCTTTTATTTATTAATGATATCTGAGCCCCGGAATCATATGTTCCTATAACCCTCAATTTATTATTTAACAATATTGGTATTTTAATCAATGGTGTCTCTATTCGTTTTTTTCTTCTGTATATAAATCTGCATTTATTCTTTCATTTGCCCCAACTACTCTTGTTTTATCTTTATTCTTAAACCAACATTTTTCTTCAGGATGGAATCTGTTGGATTTTCCTATTTTCTCACATATTTGACACGGTTTTTTTTCTTCATTTTTATGTTTATAATTGTATCTATTATCATTTTTCTTGCTTATAATTTTTTTGTTCAAACTTTCATGTTTTCTTATTTCATTTATTAATATTGTTGAATCTACACATTCTTCTTTATCTAATTTATTACTTATCCATTCTGGCAGACCCATTACTATCAACGCTATTATTGTCTTTTTTCCCATGTTTGGGTCCACATTTATTAATAATCTTTCTTTTTTTATCGCATATTCTGTTAATGAACCTTCATAATATTTATAGGACAATGCATATATAGATGAATTCCAACTTCTATCTGCAAAAGTTTTTAGAAATTTTTCTTTCCATTCTTGCCAGTTATTATTTATTTTTAATTCTGTTTGTGCTGTATAATGCCAGTCCATGCAGGCTTTATCTAAAAATAATCTTAAAATTTCAATTTTTGTATTATCTTCAATAATTTCAAATCTTTCACATTCTTTTTCAAATGTATTCATCCATTGAGTTATATTCGTCTGTTTTTCATTAAATTTTTCTAAAATAAATTTTTCTGATATATTTTTTAAGTTAAGCTTGCTATTATCTTTTTGTTTGTTTGTTAATAATTGTTCTATCAAGTTGTTTATATCTACAGGATTTTCTATTATTTTTTTTTCTTTTTCAATTTCGTTTAAATATACATTCTTAAATTGAAAATTTCCTATTTCATCTATATATACTTTTGCTAACTCATCATCTAATCCTATCCATAACTTCTGTTGTGTACCCCTTTTAGCGTTACTTTTAAATTTAATAAATACCTCTGTTTTCTTGACTTCTGTGTGATTGTCTATATTTTGATATTGCCGTGGTATAGCATACTGTATTCCTTTTTCCGTTTCGATGAAGGTTATATTTGTTATGTTTGTTTTGCTATCACTCGGTGAGGAAACAACTTCAAAATTAAATCTTAATTTTGGCATTTTTGTTATCTTGAGACAATATTTTCGTTCTATAATGTTTTATATTTATAACATTAGATACGAGAAAAATAAACTAATATTTGTTACTCTGAAAAAAGTAGAGTTTATTTAATAATTATTATACAATATTTACAATATTTACAGCGTAATTTTACCTGAAAAAAGTAGAGGAACGAAAATATAAGTCTATTATCTCTATTGTATTTTATATTTTACACTGAAGACTGTAATTTTATATTTCACTTGCTTCTTGATCCTTATTTGTTCGCACTACTTTTCTCTCTGAGTTTATATCTGTTACTACTCCTTTTCCTCTCTCTTCTCTATTGTTTCACTTCTTACCTTCAATATCCTTACCCCCTCTATCAATCACCTATCAAAGGACACGCTTTATTTGTATTTAAAGAGAGTATACTTTCTTTACATATATATATATATATATATATATATATATATTTCTTGGACAGAGTAACATCCAACAGTGTATGGGTTCTTAAAAAAAATATATACATATTGGTAATGAGAGTGAAAGAAGAATTCAAAAAATAATATCCCGCTCATGTATCAACTTTAAGAATAATTTAAATATGTATGTTTTAAAAAAGTAAGCAAAGTAGAAAGGTAAGTTAAAATTTGGACATCTGAACAACACTTTTTTAAACTTACAAAATTTTTTTTTCATTCGCAGTCTTCATTACATAAATTTGTAGTCGGTTCGTACGAAGATAAAGTTGTTTAATTTATTTCTCTTGCGAACTGAGACCTCTTTATTTGCGTGCCACAATGATCTACTTCTCTGTAAAGAATTTATAAGTATTTTTTTTTTAGTATATTTGGATACTTTTCCAAGATTTGGTGTACGTCTTTATATTTTACGGTTGTACATAATTATGATCTTAAAAAATTTTTTCTGCGTATATTTTATTACTTAATTAATATGACATAGTTGTTTTCACAATTATTACCGTTATTTTATCTTACTACATCTTAAATTTATAAAATAACGATTATACTTCTTTGTTTAATAAACACCTTTTTCTCAAGAGGCTCGGTCGTTTTTGAGGAGATTTATTCACTTGCTGAAAAAATTTATGTTGTCCTTTAACATGCTGAAAGTACATACAAATTTTTTAAACAATTTTTATCAGACAAATTTTTAAGAAAAAAATTCCCGAAATTGCATGATTTAACATTGCTATTTTGGGTGACGGCGAGTATTCAGCCTTTGTTGCACAAATTTTGAGGCTATAGAGATTTATTCATGATGAGAAAAAAGTATAAATAGATCGCGTAATTTTTAAAAAAGACTCTCGTATCATAAAATGTGCACCTTACCAGGCATTTGGAAGAAATATCTGTGCAAACGTAAACACAGTCTCGAGCAGGTCTTATGCTAAGTGTGTGAAAAAGAACCAAGCATCGTCTACTGTCAGCTAATCTTTTCATACGGAGCGAGATTTCTTTACAAAACTGCTTCTAGAATTTTTCAAACTGTAAGTCATGATCTAAAAACTTGGCCCAGCCTTTTTTAAGATTTTAAACTATAATACTGTACCAAAAAAAGTTTGTTTTTTGAAAACTTATAACATACTTTTGTTGACGAAAAATAAGTCTTTTCTTACTTTTTTTAGGTTACTTTTTATCATGCAAACAACATATTTTCAAGCACTGACGAGTTAAACACAGTATAATTAACCGTGATGCAGTGGGTGGACATTTTTATGTACGGTTAGCACAACTCACGTTAACACGGTGTCTTATGGGAGCTACGACACACGCGCACACCCCCCTCCCCCCACGTTTTAGTTTCGTTTAGTAAATCAACAATTTTTTTTTCGTATCTATCTTTCTTATCATAATGTAACGTATTTTTTAATTTTTAAAGCTTAAGACATTACAACAACCCGTTGAATAATCATAGAATATCCACAGTTATTTACCATGCACATACAAATTTCGTCATTACTATTAAGTGTATTTTTATCTTATATTCATAATGCACGGATCATACTTTTATAACAAATTTAGAAAAAAAAATTTCTGCACATAAAAAGAGTAGAATGAAATTTGATTAACAAAACTTAATTAGAAGTTATGTGAGGCTATTAGTCAGGATATGCCTTCTACACATACATGTAGACTACATGCATTTACAAAACCGCGAGATAAGATATTAGCCCTATGTTTATGCATACGATGTTGTAAGTATACAAAGTCGATGGTAGGTCACAGAGCCATTGGAGACGGCAAAACAATTACTTTTAAGCTTGTACGACCGACTTAGAAAGTATTTATTGGGATAATGATGTGAAAAGCATAGAATGATATTTTGTAAAATATACACGTAGTTGAAGTCGTACTGCCATATGAATAAGGGGATGAGATTCAATTCAAATATATAAGCTTTCTATTAATAGAAAGACATTAAACATTAACTATTGTGATTATTAATAAATTACTCTAAGTAAATCGACGTAATCACTTAAAAATTTTTTAAATGTATAATCTTGAGCATCTCTTTTACTGTTAACTGCATTTTTCTTAATGAATTGTTAAATAAAAGCTTGTTCTTATTATTTTAAATTTCAATGGCAATAGAAGATCATGAGACCTTGCCATAAGTATTTATGTAACTAAATGTATCCAACGTGAAGTTTTTATAAGAGTCTTGTTGGTCACTCCAAGTACAACAGTGACAGTTTGAAAATAGTCGCAAGACTTTGATAGGGACCAATTGTCTAACGTAAGGAAATTTTTTTTTTTTTTTTATTAGTAAGGGACTCGTTCCTAGGGATTCCTTTTTTTTTTTCTTTGGATTAATAAAAAAATTTTTAAAAATACTAACAAATTTTATATTACTGAAAATAGTGACATTAAAGTTCATGCAGCATTCAAGTTTTTTTACGCAATTTCGAAAGTGTGAATCATATGTAAAGAAAACGCATAAGTTTTTTAACTTAGCCTTCTTTGAATGTTGATATTTAATGCTTAAATTTTATAAAAAATTGTACTTACAAGTAAAATTTCTCATTCCAAACTGGATTAAGTTCTTGTGGCATTGTTTTTGTGCGCTTTTTTACTTTTCCGACTTGAACTGTTACATAAGGATCTGATGTTCCACTTTTATCTTTAGCAATGAGGCCTTGGGCACAAATTACTGAAAAAAAAAAGAAGTCTGAGATATCCAAATCAAGGAATTGATAACGTAGTTGATGATAGTTAAGATATTTGATACAAAAAGTTGTATACATTAGATTTTTAAATTTTCACAAGACATTTTTACTGTTGTTATAACATACTTAGTCAAATTGCAATTTGTTTACCTATTTTGTGATTAATTTTTTAAGAGTAGTTTTTTTTTTGCTTGAACTCATATACATAAATAGCTGAAATTACAGTTTAATCAAAACTGGCTTAATGAATTTTGAAATTTTTGTTTTACGTGACAGGAAATGTTAATAATAAAATACGCTTGAAATTAGCAATGATCTACTTTGTTATAGAAAAATGGTTCTACAAAAACTAAAAAAATCATGCATATGACAATATCTTGAAGCAACCTTTGCTTCCAACATTACTCGTCAAATGGCCAAGTCTGAGAATTGCTTTATATGCACATAAATCTTTTCGTGTAAGTACTTATTTTTATTAAGGTTGGAACTGCATGTATGTCTGTGGAATAAAATGTGTCTACATATTTTTCCCAGTGTGCCGAGATCGTGCTGAGAACTCGCACATATTTGTGCTTAGCCAGTTTCGTATTCACCAAGCGTTTGGGCGTTGTTAAATCGTCTGAAACTCGAAGACACAGCGCGCATAGCTCAAAAATATCACATCCAAATACCTAATTCTCAGCAACCCAGTGTGTTAAAGGTTTTTCTTTATGCTATTTAGTATAAAACATGCATTATCACTAATCCGAAGTGAATAATCTTATTTAAATGAATAAAATTAATGGTCAATTAATCAAAAGAAGTATAATGCTCAATTAACAAATGAAAGTGTGGCCAAGTGAGTGCTTCTAGTTACTTAGTATTAGGCTTTCAAATTTTCACATACCTAACAATAAAAGTGCACACAAGTGAACCCTTTCAAATACTCAAGATAAGGCTCTTAAAATTTAAAATGTTTAAAATATAAATAAAAGCGTGAAAAAGCGAGCACTTTAAGTAACTTGAGATTAGGCATTTGATTTTACGGATACTTTGTAAATAAACAAAAACGTATACAAGCAAGGACTTTAAACTACTTGAAATGTGGGTGTACGGGTTTAAGATACTTAATTAATTAATGAAAGCGTAGCCAAGCAAGTGCTTTAGACTATTTGACAATAGAAAATGTTTTCAAGCTGTAGAATAACAAAAAATCAAATAAAAGCTTGACCAAGTAGCTTTTTTGATAACTTGACATAAGAAAACTCTCTTTGAATAAACATTACTTAGTAAATACACAGAAATGCTTGCAAACTGACGCTTCGGATCACTATTTTTGCATTCTTGACGTATTATTTTTATCTAATAAAAACCAACGGACAGTGCGTGCTTGGGTACCCAAGTATAAGGTTATATTTCTATAAAATTACGTGTCAAACATTATAATTTTAAGTACAAAAATACCTTATATGAAATAATATTGTGTATGAAGGTAGTAAGATTATCGTGGGAATGAGTATGCCTACGTTGATTGGGTATGATTTCAATAATTATTTAATGAGTTTACGATTATTAATAATATTATTATAGCAAAATACAATAAAAAAATATACAGGCTGGCCAGTCCAAGACTGTGTGGTTTCATAAAATCTTCCAGTGATTTCAGAACAACTTTATACGGCCTACGTTGATTACATCTGTAACATCACGCTCACATATATCACATACGATCCCACACTTACTCCTTGTCTATATTTAATACCAAAAACAGAATTGTACATAAAAAATCAAGAAAAACCATCGTATAGTATAGCTGTCTTCAGCAAGGTAGTGCCACTTATTGTCTTGCTAGTCAATTTCCAATTACATGCCAGTGAATGCCCTTTCAGGACGTTCATCACACTTCAGTTCTTTGACAGACATTATTCAAACAGTAAACGTATATTAAAATACTAACAAAAATACCCATGAACATTGCAGTTTATTCGACTGTGCCATTATTACTGTGTCACTTTTTTATATGTGTAACATTTAAAAAATCGATAGTTGACATGTAACCTTACGAAAAAGTCACGTTAAATGGCATTTATATGATTTTTAGGAATCTCCCAATTTTTCAAGTACAATAGATTACTTTTAGAAAAACCTATCAAATTACTAAATAGACCCACAAGTTGGTTTTTAAATGAATTTAGAAAGCAGGGATGAAGTGTGCGTGAAAGCATATATATGCGTACATCCGCATAAAAAAAACAATTGCTAGCTTTACTATAGTGTTACGTCGTCGTAACGTACTATTCGAGTTTAAGATTTCGCTCAATAACTTGGTAACGCGATGGTTCGAGGATGACGCAGGAAAACTTGCCAAGGAAGAATCTTGAAGAAAGTACAATAGTCAAAAATCTTATTGGCTAGATCAGCTCCAGTTCAGCCACTTAGAAATTAGCACTTCCCACATCCGGCTTGCTCTCCGACAAGCGTCAAAAGACGAGAAGGTTGTTCACTTACTCTTGCCCTTCCTTTTTCTTTCACATCCAAATTTTATAAGATTTTAATATGACTTAACATTAACATTAAAACAAACTATAGTTAATATAACTCGTTGCAAAAAGAGCGGTGAAAATCGCTTAACAATTCAATTAGTGCTCGGGTTAGTAAACGATCGATGTGTTACAATTTATTATAGTAACTTACAATTATAATGTCAGTTGTGGTAGTTAACAATAATAATAATTATAATAATAATAATAATAATAATAATAATAATAATAATAATAATAATAATCATAATAATAATAATCATATAGATAATAATAATAATAATAATAATAATAATAATAATAATAATAATGATAATCATGATAATAATGATAGTAATAATAATAATAATAATAATAATAATAATAATAATAACAATGATAGTAATATTAATAATAACTGTAATAATGATAATAAGAAAAGCAGTTATTAGAATAATGATGAGAATAATAGTGCTTTGCCTGTCAAGAGCTAACGTAATTTGTTTTATCGGTAGTTTTGAATGTTTGTAATGTTGCAAGAATAATGCGGAATTTCGGTAGAATTTTAGTCAACATGTTTTTCTGCTGCTAGTCGTTAAAGAGGGAGTCGTCTCGTGGTATCCTAGGAAATCAAAAACTCTATTACCCTCATTGGAGGCAGGCGTACAGACTCTCTCTCCAAGTCAAGAAAAGGGGAAGGGTTAACTCTCCGTTTTCTTTTACATTTGGGAAAAAGTGTTAGCAATCAACTAGATTACAAATTAAACTATCACAGTATATTTATGAAATTATTAATGCGATGCAAAAAAGGTTACTCTATTAATCATGAGCTTGCGAGCTTCAATGATAAAAATCGGGTAATCTCATGAAAGTTAAAAATTTTATTTACCAGGCTTGTCATAGTTAATATGTGATGTAGTTGTTTGCTAGTGGTGTAGTGTGTACTGGTTGTTTGTAACGATTCTGGTTGAAGGTAGTCTATCAACCAGAGGGCTATCTACAATACATCATCTGTTAGTGCATTCAAAATACGTATAACGCTTGAATGTAGAAAAGGCTTATTATTATGTTTTGCTGAAATATGGCAACAGTGTCGATCGCTCATCATAATTGTCATACATTTTCTGTACAAAAATGCTTGCATTTGGCTATTTATATCTGGCTTCTCTGTTGCTAAATATTTGAGAAATTCACGTATGCAGTATAAAAGTTACACGACAGACATGAAGAAAGGGTATTCAGGATCATACGTCATTGATGGTCCTTTAAGCATTTGTCTAATTGTTAGGCTCTTTCACACCGTCCCCCCTTTTGTATTTCATGTGATTTTGGCTGAAGTCCCTTAGCTCGCGATTTCTGCTGATTTTCCTGGGATAAGTAATTAGAATTTTTTAGTACTTGCATCGTACTTTGCTCTAATGTATAGTAAATTTTAATTCTTTAGTAATGCATCATTTACAAAGGTAGATGCATGACATATGCCCAGGTAGTTCTGGCATTGAAAGTCCTGGTCGTACATAGTAACTGTTTTGCGTTACGGGAGCAACTGACTTATAAATAACCTTTTTCTTTACGTATCCATTCTTTGTGCAATTTTTGACAACAGTAGAGACGTTTAATGTAATGTAATAACTCTAACAGTTTTGTCTATTATGGCACACGTAAAACACAGCAATGTTGATTCAAGCATGATTATAAGTTTCTAATTTTTTTGTATGTGTGAATTCAAGAGCTGCTAACTATAACTAAATTCTTTTACACCCATATACTAGCGGGCGTTGGCTTCCTTCAAGACTTACTGAATAAGACATTATAGTGTGTTTCTACGTAATGTAAGACGTTTTTAGTTTAAAATTTTTTATCTATTACGGATACTTTTTGAAACAAAAAACTCGTTTTTAAAAAACATTTCGGTTCGAAATCTATGCAGTTTATTTGGTCAAATAATGAGCTGTCAGAAATAAGCAATTATGCTAAAAACTACCATGCGCTTCTTAAGCCATTAAATATTTTTTAGCCCTAAAGTTAAAAAGTTCATTTGCATTTTTCCACGTTATAATAAGTAAAAAAAGCTATTTGTTAAAACTGTAAGGATTTAAAACTGTCAATAATATATAATTGAAAAACTTTTTTATCCAATTTAACAACTTAATACCAAGAGAAACAATGTTCTGAAGCGTGATCTCTCTATTTTCTATCGCTACAATGGATATAAATACATATTATTCAACCTTTTTCATAAGTCTAGAAGACTTAATGATTACTGTATGGGTAGCAATAGAACACTGATCTTTCACGTAATAGATTCTTAATT
Source organism: Copidosoma floridanum (assembly GCF_036245765.1). Classification (NCBI taxonomy): domain Eukaryota; kingdom Metazoa; phylum Arthropoda; class Insecta; order Hymenoptera; family Encyrtidae; genus Copidosoma; species Copidosoma floridanum. Next base: position 10,413,310 of record NW_028321898.1, on the reverse strand, counting down.
TGTCAATTTTGATACTGCTGTTTACATCTTGATAAATGATCTACGTCAGCTTCTTGACACCTAAAATTAGAAAAAATTGTACTAAAAATATATATAGAAAGTGTCAAGAATTAGTATGCAAAATTTCAGCAAGATTGGTTTAGTAGTTCTTGTGATTAATGATTACAACTGTTTTTGCAACTTTGCTTTATACAGGGCACTCTGATTTTAAACCCGGAAAACTATACCACGAGAAAAAAAGCTCATCAGAAGCTCTCGGTAAGCTTTTTACATAATTTGGATTCGGTGAATAATTAACGAGATATTGTTGATTTAATAAATAATCAATCAATTTCTTCAATCACAGAGCAATAAGCCTCAGGAGGTGGGGCCTAAGCATTGTGGAGGGGCGACTACGCATAGCTAAACTCTTTTGCAGAGAAGGTGGTAATACGTATGCTAGGATCCAAGGTTACCGACTGCAGAGATTTCATCAGTTACTGTACCAGCGCAAAATTCGAATAGCAAGGCCAAAGTATTTTAACCGGAAATCTGATTTTTGACAACTAATTACGCACGTCCACTACGCTTATTCAGTGCATATTTGTTTCTCAGTAAAATGCACAGAGAAAAAATTCAATTCAAATTTTTTTGAACATGCATCGCCTGATAAAAAAAACTAAAATGTGAGAGGGTCTCATGCGTTGATCTCGAATACTCAGTAAAAATTCTTGATCTTTTAACGTTCAACTACTTAAAGATGAAATTTAAATTTCATGTATTCTATAGAAAAAGCTTATTTCACGCATTAACAGGGTCAAATTTTTTTATTTCATCAAACTTTTTAGTCTGATTTGCGAAAATAGAAAAATGAAAAATAATAAATAAAATTACGATTAAGCAAGACATGTGCGTTTATGGGCCACACCTCTCCAACGTGTAAGATTTTACTAAAAAAGGATTAGTATTTAATCCATACAAAGCTTTATCGTCTGAGAAATAACAGCTACATCTAAAAACTAGAGAAAATCTCACGCTTTTAGTGCGATGGCTCAGCGTGAATCAGAATGCTTATTTTTCCATCTACGTATCCATATGTCTTAAACCTCTTGGTCCCTGGAGTACCACATGACTATTTCAAATAAAGCAAGAAAATTCCACGCAACGAGCTTGTTCATTTATCAAAAACCTTCTAAATTTAGAGCTTTGATAATCTAATTTTAAAACATAACTGTTCTTATGCCCTCCAACGTCATAAGGACTAAAGTTCAAATAGGCGGAAAGGTCTAACATGGTGAGAGTAATTGACTGGCAGTATTTTTGTTTCCTTTTTTTTTTTTTTTATCCTTGTAAAAAAATTAACAAAATTTTGAAACTACTTTAAAATAAAAAAAGTGCCAAAAAAGAAGAAGCTCATTTTACGCTATTAGTTGGTCAAATTTTATGCATTTTGTCAAACTTCATTGTCCAAAAAAAGATTATCGTCTGAAAAATTACAAGTTAATTGAGAAACGCAAGAAAATCTCACGCGTTAAGCGTGATTGCTCAGCGCAAATGAATATGCTTGTTTTTCAATCTGCGTGTCGATAGGTCTTAAACCTCTCAGTCACGGGAGTACCACATGACGAATAAATGAAAAAAAGCTTTTAATTACCGTGCATCGAGCTTGTTTATTCATCGCAAAGCTCTTACGTTGATCGCATTATTATCTAAGATGACAACATAATTATTCTTAATCTCTCCAACGTCTTCAGCATTTAAAGTTGAAGTAGGCGGTAAGGTTAAGCATGGTAAGCGTGTTTGATAAGCAGAAGCCCCAATTTTTATTTTTGCTTACTTTTTTTTAATCTCTAAAGCAACATCTACTAAATTTAAAAACTACTTTGAAATATAAATAAAATTAAAAAAAAAAAGCGCATCTCATGCATTTACTTAATCTAATTTATTTAGTTCCTTTAACTTTATAGTTTTTTTTACTTTAATTAAAAAAAAATAACGAATGAAAACACGATAAAAGGCATCAAGTGTGTTTATGCGGCACACCTGTCTAACGTGTAAGATTTTACTAAAAAAGGATCAGTATTTAATCCATACAAAGCTCTATCATCTGAGAAATTACAAGTCAATTTAGAAACGTAAGAAAATCTCACGTGTTCAGCGCGATGGCTCAGCTCGAATGATTATGCTCGTTTTTCAATCTGCGTGTGGATTGTTTTTGAACCTCTTGGTAACTGTTATTCTTATACGATTTTTTTCCCGTCACACTTTTACCAGGCTTCGGACTGGCAGTATATTATTCAATAAATCTGGCGTGTTTAAAAAAAAAATTAATTCCAATGCTGGTCCTACAGGACTCTTTGACTGCCTCATATTAACAGACTGCCAAATAGTTACAATAACATTTCGAATTTTGTTATACGTTTACAACAACTGTTCGATGTGTCCTTCATTGTTTTCGACAACTAAATTAGCTCTTCGAACAATATTGTTGACGGATCTTTGGGCCATTTCTCTCTCTCGCACCTTATGGAATGCCTGGACTTTTCTCTGTCTGCAATCATCAGCGTCTACAGGTTCAGTTCCGTACACTGATTCCTGGATGCAGCCACACAAAAAATAGTCCAGTGGGTTCAGGTTGGGGGAATGGGCTGGCCACGCGATTGGACCTCCTCGACCTATCCACCTCTCTGGGAAGGTGTCGTTCAGGTACCTCGTGACATTACGTGTGAAATGGGCTGGGGCTTCATCATGCTGGTAGATGAGTCGTAGTCGTGTTGCAAGTGGGACGTCCTCCAAAAGCTCAGGCAACTAATTTTGTAGAAAATCGAGATACGCTGCACCGTTTAGCCGAGGAGGCAAAAACACGGGACCAATCTACAAATCAAGTAAATCGAAGAGTTGATTTTAAAACGTAAATTAATTCTTATAAGACTCCTTGTTTTTAAAAAAAATAATTAAGTCAAACGGTTTTAATGGTATTTTTCATTTGGTTATATAACAATACCACGAAATCATGAAAAATTAGCTTTAAAATATTTTAAGTTGCAATTAAAAAAACACGAATCTGCAGAATTAAAATTACTTTTACTCTCTAAAAACAAATTTTTAACGGAAAACCTTGCAAAAAAATATTCAAGTACTTACGACGATATTTCCTATGATTCCACCCCAAACATTTATGCTCCATCGATACTGGAAACTCGTTTCCCGCGTGAGGTAAGGATTTTCATGAGCCCAGAAATGATAATTATGTTGATTGAGCATGCCATTTCTAGTAAATGTACACTCATCAGTCCAAAAGATCGTATTAATGAAATGAGCATCAGCACGTGCTTGGGCCAAAAAACCGCCACAAAAATTTACACGGCTCTGGTGATCACGAAGCAGCAACTCTTGCACGCACTGATAGTGGTATGGGTGCTTCCCGGTATTCACTATTACAGCTTGGACTCTGCTAGGGGTAACTTTCAGCTGGCGTCCAACAGCACAAACTGATGTTCGAGGGTCACTTTTAAACATGTTCTCAATCAACTCTTCCATTTCTAGCACTAAGACCTCACGTGGGTGACCAACATCCCCGCGAAATGGTAAAACGTTGTCCGTTTCCATAAAACGACGGTGACAAGCACCGATCGCTTCTGGATTCAGATGACTACGGAGAGGCCAACGAGCACGGTATTGGCGAGCAGCTTCTTCAAGATTTCCTCCGGAAAGATAAAAAAAATGAACTATCTGCGTGTCGTCCTCAATTGCGTAGTTTTGCACAGCACAATTTATCACGACACTCACAAACAGACACAACAGACCAAGGCAACCTTCTTGCACGAAATGATAAATAAGAGGACGATCGATTTTTCACGAAAAACAATGTCCTTATGAGCTTAGCGGATTCTTAAGAAAGTTATTTTTTGTAAGCAAGTCAGTCTGACCTGCATGAAGATAAATGCCCGCTTAAAGGCAAACTCGAATACAGGCACTTCGTGTACCAAATGAAAAAAATTAACATCCAACGGATTCGACCATAAGATACAAAAATCCAGAGTTTTTCATCTTACCAATGTAGCTAAATCATGGTCTTCATTCGATTGAACAAAATAAATACATAACTAACTTCTTAATAACGTATATTGATGAAATAATTAATTAAAAACCTGCTCTTCCATAGATAATATAAGATATTTCTTTTTTTTCAAAGTAAGAAATAAGAAAAATTGAGGTTTTTGCTGATCAAACGCGGTTTCCATGCTATACCGTACCACATACTTCAACTTTCAATGCTGAGGACGTTAGAGAGATTAGGAATACTTATGTTGGCATCTTAGATAATAATACGATTAACGTAAGAGCTTTGCGATGAAAAAACAAGCTCGATGCACGGTAATTTTTAGCTTTTTTTCATTTATTCGTCATGTGGTACTCCAGTGACCAAGATGTTCAAGACCTATCAACACGCAGATTGAAAAATAAGCATTATCATTCGCACTGAGCAATCATGCATAACGCATGAGATTATCTTGCATTTCTTAATTAACTTGTAATTTTTCAGACGATAGAGCTTTGTATAGATTAAATGCTGATCTTTTTTTAGACGATAAAGTTTGACAAAATGCATAAAATTTGACCAATGAATAGCGTGAAATGGGCTTCTTCTTTTTTTACACTTTTTTTTTTATTTTAAAGTAGTTTTAAAAGTTTGTAAGTTTTTTTCCGTAGTTGAAAAAAAAAAAAAGGAAACAAAAATACTGCCAGTCAATTACTTTCACTATGTTGAACCTTTCCGTCTACTTTAACTTTTAGTGCTTATAACGTTGGAGGGCGTAAAAATAGTTATGTTTTAAAATTAGATAATCAAATCTTTAGATTTAGAAGATTTCTGATAAATGAACTACCTCGATGCACGGTATTTAAAAGCTTTTTTTTCATTTATTCGTCATGTAGTACTCCAGTGACCGAGAGATTCAAGACTTATTGACATTCGAGCTGAGAAATCACGCTTAATGCGTGAGATTTTCTTGCGTTTCTAAATTAACTTGTAATTTTTCAGACGATAGAGCTTTGTATGAATTAAATGCTGATCCTTTTTTAGTAAAATCTTACACGTTAGAAAGGTGTACACCATAAACGCACATTTTTTGCTTAATCGTTATTTAATTTGTTATTTTTTATTTTTTTACATTCGTAAATCAGACTAAGAAGTTTGATGAAATAAGAAAAATTGACCAAGTTAATGCGTAAAATGAGCTTCTTCTACAGTATACAAAAAAATAAAGTTTTTTTTCCACGTAGTTCAACGTTAAAGGATCAAAAGTTTTACTGAGTATTTAAGCACAACGCATAAGACCCTCTCACATTCTGGTTTTTTTTTATCAGGCGATGCATTTTCAAAAAAATTTGAATTAAATTGTTTCTCTGTGAAATTTTTTAAGAAAAAAATATGCACTGAATAAACGTAATTGACGTGCATAATAATTTGTTAAAAATCAGATCTCTGGTTAAAATACTTTAGCCTTGCTGTTTAAATTTTGCGCAGGTTTGGTAACTGATAAAAACTCTGCAGTCGGTAACCTTGTCTCCTGGCATACCTATTACCACCTCTTTCGTAAGAAAGTTTAGCTATGCGTACTTGCTCCTCCACAATGCTCAGGCCCCGCCTCCTGAGGCTAAGTGCTCTGTGATTGGAGGAATTAATCGATTATTAAATTAACAATATCTCATTAATTATCCATTGAATCCAAATTTCGTACAAAGCTTTTCAAGAGCTTTTGATGAGCTTTATCTCGTGGTATAGTTTTCCGGGCTCAAAATCATAACACCCTGTATATGGTATGGACTTTATCACCATATTTTCCTAGATATTGTCAGTCAACAATTTTCCATACATCATTTTCATTCACTTTATCTTCAATAACATATGAAAAGTAATTCTCTTCAGGTGTATTATGCCACCTTTTATTCTACTGTTATCTAAATTACTTGTGCTTCTTGTGGTATTTGCTCTAATTTGTTGCTTTCTACTACAACTGTAGAATTGATTATTCTTAATGCATTAGTGATTCAATATAATAATAACTGCTGAGCTCAAATGTTTTGTTATTGGCCACTTTGAAATGATCAGCTACATACTGAATATTTCTAAAAAAATTAAAGAAGAAGAGGTTATTTTTTTTAAAAAATACATTACGTTAAGAAACATTTTTTTTAATAGATACTTCAACATCATGCTAAACAGGTATCTAGATCAAGATTGGTTACAGCTTCAGTTTTCGTTAATGTATTTAGCAAATTTAACTAGTTATGACCTAGAGCTAAGACGTTTAATTTCTCTCTGTTGGCTTTAATTATTGAGATTTACTTTTTGGCAAATAAGTTTTCGTACTTTATTCAAACATCTATGTAACGTCTTTGCTAGTATTGATTATTATCGTTGCATTAAAGATCATTTTTACAGCTATTTAAAAAAAGGTCAATTGAAAATTGCTTGCAGCTTAAGTATTTATTAATGCATTAGGTAAATTTTTTTTGGTTATGACCTATTGCTAAGACCATCTATTTGTCTATAATGTCTCAATTTTTTTAAGAATTAATTTTTTTGAGTAAGTTCTTGCAATTTCATTCACTCACTGTGTTACGTTTCTTGTAAACGCTTTAACTAGCATGGTTTCATTTAAGAATCGGTTTGATAGAGATTAAAAATATGTTATTTTTTCAAATAGTTATGGCTCTAGTATTCTTTGAAGTATGAAGCAAACTCTATTAGTTATAACCTATCACTTAATTCTTTGACTTGTCGATGATGTCTAAATTTTTTCATGATTAATTTCTGGCAATAAGTTTTCGTACTTTATTTTGATTGGTATGTTGAGCTCATTTTTCGTATTAACTTGTAAAGTTACTTTCAAAATTAGTTTGATTTTAATTTAAACGGCGTTTCATTTAAACTCCGTGACATCGTTTGTATTTATTGATGTATACAGCAAATTTTACTGATTATGACCCACTAGCAGCCCTCCGTCTCGGCTTCGCCCGAGACTTACTAAATAAAACACCGTAGTGTGTTGACATGTAATGTGAAACATTTTCAGTTTAAAATTTTACACATATTCCTGATAAATCTCAGAGTAAAAATCTTCTTATTAAAAACATGTTTTTTCGGAATCCATATAGTTTATTGGGTTAAATAATGAGGTGTAAGAATTCAAAAAAAATATTATGCTGAAAAGTACCGTGCGTTCTTTATGCCATAAAATAATCGGTGGCCATAAGAAGCCGTTGATTTACAGTTTCTCCCGTGTAATTTACGAAAACGGCTATTTTTTAAAGCTGTTATAATTTTAAACCCCCAAAAAATTTATATTAAAAAAAAATTTTTTTTCTTATATCTCACAACTTTATTACCAGGGCAACAAAGTCCCAGACCTTAAACCCTACATTTTTATTGCCACAAAAACACAAATACATTTTCTACTTATTCAAAAATCTGAAGTAAGATCTTTAAAGATTTCAGAGATTGCTGTGAGGGTACAATAAAAAGCTGATCTCTCACGTAATGGACTCTTTAGTTGTCAATTTTGACGCTGCTGTTTCAGTCTCGATAAATTTTCTGCGTCAGTTTCTTGACGCCTAAGTAAAATTGTATTTATTAGATACACTTGAAGTTTTTCTTCCGATTCACCCTCTTGCGACTTTTGGCATGCTTAAAATTTTTGTGACCCGTAAAGTGTGTTTTCTGTCAACTTTGTTCAGTTCTAATATATTTGTTGGCAAGGTAGTTCGACGTCCGATGGCCCTAAAAAAGACCGGTGAGGTTTTTAGGTTAACTCTTTTTTGACTGCAGTTAACAGCAATTGTGACCTATATACCTCAGGGTGATCTTTTCTGGCTTGCTGTTGAAGACCCAGACTAATTGGGAGAAAAATTACAAAGTCCTAAGCTTTGGGGCTAGTTGTAGTGCTCTTTTCCAACGTCTCCCAGTATAACGTCGAAGACGTTGGTGTCTTAAGCACCTTTTTTATTTGCAGATTCAGTTGTTTTGATGATCTTAGATGGGGAGATTGGTTAGTGATACTTGTCCAGTGGAGGCTGTCCCGTTGGCTCAAGTTTTTTTTCCTACATAGCTGTTAAAGGTTTGCACAACGCAGACTTTGGAGAGGATCAGTGATTTCTGGTTGAATGCTTAGAGTCGAGAGGGTAATTTTCGGGTCGTCGGTCACTGGATTTTCCAGCCTTGCGAAGAACATTTCCGCAAGTGACGTCTGCTAGTGAATGGCTGACTTGGTTTAATAGTGCGCGTCTTTAGTTAACATAGTCTTTTAGTCGACGAATTGCTTCCGGAAATGGTAATAAAAATGCATTTGTTGGCAAGGGAGTTTACACTAGGGTAGATCCTAAAAAAACCCGATGAAATTGATGGTTAAGTAGGGAACGTAAATACTCATAATGGCCCTAAAAAGCGCTAGTGGTGAAACTTCCAGGCTATTCTCATTCCTGATGATGAAGAGCTGGCTACGGTTGCTTGATTCTTACCCTGGGAGTCTCGATATACGGAGACTGTGATGGAGGGAGGTTCGCTGCTGACCAAAGAATATCTCGTATCGGGTCGTTTCCCGGATAACCAACCGCTCATCGTTAGACGGGAACATGTGGGTAAGCGCATTGGGGACGTGACGACCAAAAAGGTAGCCGTTGTGGCTGCCCACGCCCCTCAGAGCTCAGAGCTGTTTTTTTACCTTGCTTACATTTGTAGCCACAAATTCTCTAACTGCACTAGGTGGGATGGTGGAACTCCCTCACAACTCTAATGACTTGGAGCAGAGTGTGCTCTGGCTAGATATGTCTCCTGGTATTGTGGCAGAGACGGCATCGGTTGGAATTAATTTTTTTTTTTTGATTGCACTCATCGAGATTCAGGGTGAATAGACACGTAGGTCCCTTCCCCCTTACAGAAGAGTGTCGTCCGTAACCGGGATACCCAGCTGCAAGACTGTTATCAGCATTCTCTGTACAGCTCGTTGAATTGCCTAAACTTGACTACAACACTATGGAGACGCTCCAGCGTCTTATAACCACACTTATTTAATTATGTTGCAGGTAGCTTCGATTTTATGTTGACGCCACCTATCTGATTTTACTGAACTAAAGTGAAAAGCTGGCATATTCTTGCACAACTTTGAGCTCATTTATTGCTTTTGTTACTTAATTTTTTAAGATAAAAACTGTACTAAAACCATCTAGGAAGTATCATGAATCAGTGTGCAAAATTTAAACAAAATCGGTTCAGTAGTTTTCACGGTTAGCGATTACAACGGTTTTAGCGCTTCTGCTATATATATTAGTAAGACAACTAAATTTCGTGACTTGTCTAAAATTTTAAAAGTTACTATTGATTACTTTTTTGCAATAAGTTTTCGTACTTTATTTTAATCTTTTTGTTGCGTTCAAGCTATGTATAAACTATCGTAGTTGCATTTAAGATTAATTTGGTAGTTAATCGAAACTTAACTTAAAATTAGTTACAGCTTTAGTAATAATTGTCATAGGAAGTTTATTTTAATGTTTATAACCTATCGCTCAAATTTTTTACTTATCTATGATGTCTTAACGACCTAAGAACTAAATTTTTGCAATAAGTTCTTGTTTTTTATCTCAATTGCTGTGTTACGTCCCTCATATATTTTAACTAGCGTAGTTATTTAAAAAAATTCTTTGGTAGCAATTTAAAATGTGTCTCATTCAATATTGGTAACAGATTAAGTGTCTTTAATCAATACAGCTTTAAGTTTTAAAGAATAATTATAATCGATATTGAACGTATCTTCAATGAATCAACTAACAAAGTTACATTAACTTTGACATATTTTGAATTTGTACTAGATAAATCTTTAAAGTCGGTAACAGCGTTAGTTTTTATAAATGTTTACAAAAAATTGTATTGGTTACGACCTATCGCTGTATTCTTTTACTTGTTCATAATGTCTTAATTTTTTAGTAATTACTTGTCGGCAACTAGTTTTTTTACTTTCTTCAAATTGCAGTTTTACGTCCCTACATTCTATTTACTAGGGTTGTTACATTAAATAATGACTTGGTAATAATTTGGAAGGTGTCTTATTCAAAATCATTTACGGATCTAGTACTAATTGATGTAAAATGCGAACTTGCTTGGTTATGAAAATGTCAGGAGACGTGTCTAGCCAGAGCACAACCTGCTCTAGCACTTGAGAGCTATGTGGCCGTTCCACCATTCAACCTAGTGCCGTCAGAGAATTAATGCAAATAATTTAAGCCAGGGAAGACAACCCTGAGGAGCACAGACAGCTCTAACGGCTTCCTTTTCAGTAGTCGTTCAAACGGCATACCCACAGAGAAGGTATTCTTTAGGCCCACTATCCCGACTAACGATAAGTAGTTGGTTATCCGGGGAACGACCTAAAGACGAGATATTCTTTAGTCAGCAGCGTCCACTTCCCTTCTGTATGATCTCCGTACACAGAGACTCTAAGGATAAGAGTCAAGTAATCCGCAGCTGGCTCTCCATCATCAAGAATAATAATAAGGAACAACTGGAAATTTTGTCATTGACGCTTTTCAGGGCCATTGTAAGTATTAACGTTCTCTACCTAATTATCACTTTCATCAGTTTTTTCTAATTTTTGACTGCAAACGTAAGCCCAAAAACAGCTCTAAGGAGAACGAGCAGCCACAACGGCTTTCTTCTCAGAGGTTGTTCTAAACGGTATACGCTTAGAGAAGGTAATTTTTAGGCCCACTTTACCTTTTTAACGTTGAGCGGTTGGTTTTTCGGGGAGCGACCCAAAAACGAGATATTCTTTGGTCAGCGGTGTACCGTCACGGTCTTGGTACACAGAGACTTTAAGGGTTAGAGTCAAGCTACCCGAAGCCAGCTCTTTATCGTCAAGAATAATAATAAGGAATAGCTAAAAGTTTTAGTTCTGGCCCTTTTAAGGGCTATTATAAGTATTTACGTTTCCTACTTAAACATCAATCTCATTGGCGCTATTAAACCAATTAAGTCATTCACTGGCAGACGTTACGAGCGGAGCTAATCTTCGTAAGGCTAGGAATCCCAGGGGACCGACGATCTTGTATTACCCTCTCGACTCTAAGCATTCAACCAGGAGTCACCGATCCTCTCCGAGGTCTGTGCTTGGCAAACCGGACAGCTATGAAGGAAAAATAAATTTAAGCTAACGGGACTGTATCCAACGGGCAAACATCAAGAACCAATAACCTTATCTTTGATTATCAAAACAACTGAGTTTACAAAAAAAAGGTGCTTTAGACAGCAATGACTTCGACGTTCTATCAGGAGATGTTGAGGAAGATCCTGACAATTTGCTCCAAGGTAGGGAACGTAAATACTCATAATGGCCCTGAAAAGCGGCAATGACAAAATTTCCAGTTGTTCCTTATTATTATTCTTGATGATGGAGAGCCAGCTGCGGATTACTTGACTCTTATCGTTAGAGTCTCTGTGTACGGAGATCATACAGAAGGGAAGTGGACGCTGCTGACTAAAGAATATCTCGTCTTTAGGTCGTTCCCCGGATAACCAACTACTTATCGTTAGTCGGGAAAGTGGGCCTAAAGAATACTTTCTCTGTGGGTATGCCGTTTGAACGACTACTGAGAAGGAAGCCGTTAGAGCTGTCTGTGCTCCTCAGGGTTGTCTTCCCTGGCTTAAATTATTTGCATTAATTCTCTGACGGCACTAGGTTGAATGGTGGAACGGCCACATAGCTCTCAAGTGCTAGAGCAGGTTGTGCTCTGGCTAGACACGTCTCCTGACATTTTCATAACCAAGCAAGTTCGCATTTTACATCAATTAGTACTAGATCCGTAAATGATTTTGAATAAGACACCTTCCAAATTATTACCAAGTCATTATTTAATGTAACAACCCTAGTAAATAGAATGTAGGGACGTAAAACTGCAATTTGAAGAAAGTAAAAAAACTAGTTGCCGACAAGTAATTACTAAAAAATTAAGACATTATGAACAAGTAAAAGAATACAGCGATAGGTCGTAACCAATACAATTTTTTGTGAACATTTATAAAAACTAACGCTGTTACCGACTTTAAAGATTTATCTAGTACAAATTCAAAATATGTCAAAGTTAATGTAACTTTGTTAGTTGATTCATTGAAGATACGTTCAATATCGATTATAATTATTCTTTAAAACTTAAAGCTGTATTGATTAAAGACACTTAATCTGTTACCAATATTGAATGAGACACATTTTAAATTGCTACCAAAGAATTTTTTTAAATAACTACGCTAGTTAAAATATATGAGGGACGTAACACAGCAATTGAGATAAAAAACAAGAACTTATTGCAAAAATTTAGTTCTTAGGTCGTTAAGACATCATAGATAAGTAAAAAATTTGAGCGATAGGTTATAAACATTAAAATAAACTTCCTATGACAATTATTACTAAAGCTGTAACTAATTTTAAGTTAAGTTTCGATTAACTACCAAATTAATCTTAAATGCAACTACGATAGTTTATACATAGCTTGAACGCAACAAAAAGATTAAAATAAAGTACGAAAACTTATTGCAAAAAAGTAATCAATAGTAACTTTTAAAATTTTAGACAAGTCACGAAATTTAGTTGTCTTACTAATATATATAGCAGAAGCGCTAAAACCGTTGTAATCGCTAACCGTGAAAACTACTGAACCGATTTTGTTTAAATTTTGCACACTGATTCATGATACTTCCTAGATGGTTTTAGTACAGTTTTTATCTTAAAAAATTAAGTAACAAAAGCAATAAATGAGCTCAAAGTTGTGCAAGAATATGCCAGCTTTTCACTTTAGTTCAGTAAAATCAGATAGGTGGCGTCAACATAAAATCGAAGCTACCTGCAACATAATTAAATAAGTGTGGTTATAAGACGCTGGAGCGTCTCCATAGTGTTGTAGTCAAGTTTAGGCAATTCAACGAGCTGTACAGAGAATGCTGATAACAGTCTTGCAGCTGGGTATCCCGGTTACGGACGACACTCTTCTGTAAGGGGGAAGGGACCTACGTGTCTATTCACCCTGAATCTCGATGAGTGCAATCAAAAAAAAAAAATTAATTCCAACCGATGCCGTCTCTGCCACAATACCAGGAGACATATCTAGCCAGAGCACACTCTGCTCCAAGTCATTAGAGTTGTGAGGGAGTTCCACCATCCCACCTAGTGCAGTTAGAGAATTTGTGGCTACAAATGTAAGCAAGGTAAAAAAACAGCTCTGAGCTCTGAGGGGCGTGGGCAGCCACAACGGCTACCTTTTTGGTCGTCACGTCCCCAATGCGCTTACCCACATGTTCCCGTCTAACGATGAGCGGTTGGTTATCCGGGAAACGACCCGATACGAGATATTCTTTGGTCAGCAGCGAACCTCCCTCCATCACAGTCTCCGTATATCGAGACTCCCAGGGTAAGAATCAAGCAACCGTAGCCAGCTCTTCATCATCAGGAATGAGAATAGCCTGGAAGTTTCACCACTAGCGCTTTTTAGGGCCATTATGAGTATTTACGTTCCCTACTTAACCATCAATTTCATCGGGTTTTTTTAGGATCTACCCTAGTGTAAACTCCCTTGCCAACAAATGCATTTTTATTACCATTTCCGGAAGCAATTCGTCGACTAAAAGACTATGTTAACTAAAGACGCGCACTATTAAACCAAGTCAGCCATTCACTAGCAGACGTCACTTGCGGAAATGTTCTTCGCAAGGCTGGAAAATCCAGTGACCGACGACCCGAAAATTACCCTCTCGACTCTAAGCATTCAACCAGAAATCACTGATCCTCTCCAAAGTCTGCGTTGTGCAAACCTTTAACAGCTATGTAGGAAAAAAAACTTGAGCCAACGGGACAGCCTCCACTGGACAAGTATCACTAACCAATCTCCCCATCTAAGATCATCAAAACAACTGAATCTGCAAATAAAAAAGGTGCTTAAGACACCAACGTCTTCGACGTTATACTGGGAGACGTTGGAAAAGAGCACTACAACTAGCCCCAAAGCTTAGGACTTTGTAATTTTTCTCCCAATTAGTCTGGGTCTTCAACAGCAAGCCAGAAAAGATCACCCTGAGGTATATAGGTCACAATTGCTGTTAACTGCAGTCAAAAAAGAGTTAACCTAAAAACCTCACCGGTCTTTTTTAGGGCCATCGGACGTCGAACTACCTTGCCAACAAATATATTAGAACTGAACAAAGTTGACAGAAAACACACTTTACGGGTCACAAAAATTTTAAGCATGCCAAAAGTCGCAAGAGGGTGAATCGGAAGAAAAACTTCAAGTGTATCTAATAAATACAATTTTACTTAGGCGTCAAGAAACTGACGCAGAAAATTTATCGAGACTGAAACAGCAGCGTCAAAATTGACAACTAAAGAGTCCATTACGTGAGAGATCAGCTTTTTATTGTACCCTCACAGCAATCTCTGAAATCTTTAAAGATCTTACTTCAGATTTTTGAATAAGTAGAAAATGTATTTGTGTTTTTGTGGCAATAAAAATGTAGGGTTTAAGGTCTGGGACTTTGTTGCCCTGGTAATAAAGTTGTGAGATATAAGAAAAAAAATTTTTTTTTAATATAAATTTTTTGGGGGTTTAAAATTATAACAGCTTTAAAAAATAGCCGTTTTCGTAAATTACACGGGAGAAACTGTAAATCAACGGCTTCTTATGGCCACCGATTATTTTATGGCATAAAGAACGCACGGTACTTTTCAGCATAATATTTTTTTTGAATTCTTACACCTCATTATTTAACCCAATAAACTATATGGATTCCGAAAAAATATGTTTTTAATAAGAAGATTTTTACTCTGAGATTTATCAGGAATATGTGTAAAATTTTAAACTGAAAATGTTTCACATTACATGTCAACACACTACGGTGTTTTATTTAGTAAGTCTCGGGCGAAGCCGAGACGGAGGGCTGCTAGTGGGTCATAATCAGTAAAATTTGCTGTATACATCAATAAATACAAACGATGTCACGGAGTTTAAATGAAACGCCGTTTAAATTAAAATCAAACTAATTTTGAAAGTAACTTTACAAGTTAATACGAAAAATGAGCTCAACATACCAATCAAAATAAAGTACGAAAACTTATTGCCAGAAATTAATCATGAAAAAATTTAGACATCATCGACAAGTCAAAGAATTAAGTGATAGGTTATAACTAATAGAGTTTGCTTCATACTTCAAAGAATACTAGAGCCATAACTATTTGAAAAAATAACATATTTTTAATCTCTATCAAACCGATTCTTAAATGAAACCATGCTAGTTAAAGCGTTTACAAGAAACGTAACACAGTGAGTGAATGAAATTGCAAGAACTTACTCAAAAAAATTAATTCTTAAAAAAATTGAGACATTATAGACAAATAGATGGTCTTAGCAATAGGTCATAACCAAAAAAAATTTACCTAATGCATTAATAAATACTTAAGCTGCAAGCAATTTTCAATTGACCTTTTTTTAAATAGCTGTAAAAATGATCTTTAATGCAACGATAATAATCAATACTAGCAAAGACGTTACATAGATGTTTGAATAAAGTACGAAAACTTATTTGCCAAAAAGTAAATCTCAATAATTAAAGCCAACAGAGAGAAATTAAACGTCTTAGCTCTAGGTCATAACTAGTTAAATTTGCTAAATACATTAACGAAAACTGAAGCTGTAACCAATCTTGATCTAGATACCTGTTTAGCATGATGTTGAAGTATCTATTAAAAAAAATGTTTCTTAACGTAATGTATTTTTTAAAAAAAATAACCTCTTCTTCTTTAATTTTTTTAGAAATATTCAGTATGTAGCTGATCATTTCAAAGTGGCCAATAACAAAACATTTGAGCTCAGCAGTTATTATTATATTGAATCACTAATGCATTAAGAATAATCAATTCTACAGTTGTAGTAGAAAGCAACAAATTAGAGCAAATACCACAAGAAGCACAAGTAATTTAGATAACAGTAGAATAAAAGGTGGCATAATACACCTGAAGAGAATTACTTTTCATATGTTATTGAAGATAAAGTGAATGAAAATGATGTATGGAAAATTGTTGACTGACAATATCTAGGAAAATATGGTGATAAAGTCCATACCATATACAGGGTGTTATGATTTTGAGCCCGGAAAACTATACCACGAGATAAAGCTCATCAAAAGCTCTTGAAAAGCTTTGTACGAAATTTGGATTCAATGGATAATTAATGAGATATTGTTAATTTAATAATCGATTAATTCCTCCAATCACAGAGCACTTAGCCTCAGGAGGCGGGGCCTGAGCATTGTGGAGGAGCAAGTACGCATAGCTAAACTTTCTTACGAAAGAGGTGGTAATAGGTATGCCAGGAGACAAGGTTACCGACTGCAGAGTTTTTATCAGTTACCAAACCTGCGCAAAATTTAAACAGCAAGGCTAAAGTATTTTAACCAGAGATCTGATTTTTAACAAATTATTATGCACGTCAATTACGTTTATTCAGTGCATATTTTTTTCTTAAAAAATTTCACAGAGAAACAATTTAATTCAAATTTTTTTGAAAATGCATCGCCTGATAAAAAAAAACCAGAATGTGAGAGGGTCTTATGCGTTGTGCTTAAATACTCAGTAAAACTTTTGATCCTTTAACGTTGAACTACGTGGAAAAAAAACTTTATTTTTTTGTATACTGTAGAAGAAGCTCATTTTACGCATTAACTTGGTCAATTTTTCTTATTTCATCAAACTTCTTAGTCTGATTTACGAATGTAAAAAAATAAAAAATAACAAATTAAATAACGATTAAGCAAAAAATGTGCGTTTATGGTGTACACCTTTCTAACGTGTAAGATTTTACTAAAAAAGGATCAGCATTTAATTCATACAAAGCTCTATCGTCTGAAAAATTACAAGTTAATTTAGAAACGCAAGAAAATCTCACGCATTAAGCGTGATTTCTCAGCTCGAATGTCAATAAGTCTTGAATCTCTCGGTCACTGGAGTACTACATGACGAATAAATGAAAAAAAAGCTTTTAAATACCGTGCATCGAGGTAGTTCATTTATCAGAAATCTTCTAAATCTAAAGATTTGATTATCTAATTTTAAAACATAACTATTTTTACGCCCTCCAACGTTATAAGCACTAAAAGTTAAAGTAGACGGAAAGGTTCAACATAGTGAAAGTAATTGACTGGCAGTATTTTTGTTTCCTTTTTTTTTTTTTCAACTACGGAAAAAAACTTACAAACTTTTAAAACTACTTTAAAATAAAAAAAAAAGTGTAAAAAAAGAAGAAGCCCATTTCACGCTATTCATTGGTCAAATTTTATGCATTTTGTCAAACTTTATCGTCTAAAAAAAGATCAGCATTTAATCTATACAAAGCTCTATCGTCTGAAAAATTACAAGTTAATTAAGAAATGCAAGATAATCTCATGCGTTATGCATGATTGCTCAGTGCGAATGATAATGCTTATTTTTCAATCTGCGTGTTGATAGGTCTTGAACATCTTGGTCACTGGAGTACCACATGACGAATAAATGAAAAAAAGCTAAAAATTACCGTGCATCGAGCTTGTTTTTTCATCGCAAAGCTCTTACGTTAATCGTATTATTATCTAAGATGCCAACATAAGTATTCCTAATCTCTCTAACGTCCTCAGCATTGAAAGTTGAAGTATGTGGTACGGTATAGCATGGAAACCGCGTTTGATCAGCAAAAACCTCAATTTTTCTTATTTCTTACTTTGAAAAAAAAGAAATATCTTATATTATCTATGGAAGAGCAGGTTTTTAATTAATTATTTCATCAATATACGTTATTAAGAAGTTAGTTATGTATTTATTTTGTTCAATCGAATGAAGACCATGATTTAGCTACATTGGTAAGATGAAAAACTCTGGATTTTTGTATCTTATGGTCGAATCCGTTGGATGTTAATTTTTTTCATTTGGTACACGAAGTGCCTGTATTCGAGTTTGCCTTTAAGCGGGCATTTATCTTCATGCAGGTCAGACTGACTTGCTTACAAAAAATAACTTTCTTAAGAATCCGCTAAGCTCATAAGGACATTGTTTTTCGTGAAAAATCGATCGTCCTCTTATTTATCATTTCGTGCAAGAAGGTTGCCTTGGTCTGTTGTGTCTGTTTGTGAGTGTCGTGATAAATTGTGCTGTGCAAAACTACGCAATTGAGGACGACACGCAGATAGTTCATTTTTTTTATCTTTCCGGAGGAAATCTTGAAGAAGCTGCTCGCCAATACCGTGCTCGTTGGCCTCTCCGTAGTCATCTGAATCCAGAAGCGATCGGTGCTTGTCACCGTCGTTTTATGGAAACGGACAACGTTTTACCATTTCGCGGGGATGTTGGTCACCCACGTGAGGTCTTAGTGCTAGAAATGGAAGAGTTGATTGAGAACATGTTTAAAAGTGACCCTCGAACATCAGTTTGTGCTGTTGGACGCCAGCTGAAAGTTACCCCTAGCAGAGTCCAAGCTGTAATAGTGAATACCGGGAAGCACCCATACCACTATCAGTGCGTGCAAGAGTTGCTGCTTCGTGATCACCAGAGCCGTGTAAATTTTTGTGGCGGTTTTTTGGCCCAAGCACGTGCTGATGCTCATTTCATTAATACGATCTTTTGGACTGATGAGTGTACATTTACTAGAAATGGCATGCTCAATCAACATAATTATCATTTCTGGGCTCATGAAAATCCTTACCTCACGCGGGAAACGAGTTTCCAGTATCGATGGAGCATAAATGTTTGGGGTGGAATCATAGGAAATATCGTCGTAAGTACTTGAATATTTTTTTGCAAGGTTTTCCGTTAAAAATTTGTTTTTAGAGAGTAAAAGTAATTTTAATTCTGCAGATTCGTGTTTTTTTAATTGCAACTTAAAATATTTTAAAGCTAATTTTTCATGATTTCGTGGTATTGTTATATAACCAAATGAAAAATACCATTAAAACCGTTTGACTTAATTATTTTTTTTAAAAACAAGGAGTCTTATAAGAATTAATTTACGTTTTAAAATCAACTCTTCGATTTACTTGATTTGTAGATTGGTCCCGTGTTTTTGCCTCCTCGGCTAAACGGTGCAGCGTATCTCGATTTTCTACAAAATTAGTTGCCTGAGCTTTTGGAGGACGTCCCACTTGCAACACGACTACGACTCATCTACCAGCATGATGAAGCCCCAGCCCATTTCACACGTAATGTCACGAGGTACCTGAACGACACCTTCCCAGAGAGGTGGATAGGTCGAGGAGGTCCAATCGCGTGGCCAGCCCATTCCCCCAACCTGAACCCACTGGACTATTTTTTGTGTGGCTGCATCCAGGAATCAGTGTACGGAACTGAACCTGTAGACGCTGATGATTGCAGACAGAGAAAAGTCCAGGCATTCCATAAGGTGCGAGAGAGAGAAATGGCCCAAAGATCCGTCAACAATATTGTTCGAAGAGCTAATTTAGTTGTCGAAAACAATGAAGGACACATCGAACAGTTGTTGTAAACGTATAACAAAATTCGAAATGTTATTGTAACTATTTGGCAGTCTGTTAATATGAGGCAGTCAAAGAGTCCTGTAGGACCAGCATTGGAATTAATTTTTTTTTTAAACACGCCAGATTTATTGAATAATATACTGCCAGTCCGAAGCCTGGTAAAAGTGTGACGGGAAAAAAATCGTATAAGAATAACAGTTACCAAGAGGTTCAAAAACAATCCACACGCAGATTGAAAAACGAGCATAATCATTCGAGCTGAGCCATCGCGCTGAACACGTGAGATTTTCTTACGTTTCTAAATTGACTTGTAATTTCTCAGATGATAGAGCTTTGTATGGATTAAATACTGATCCTTTTTTAGTAAAATCTTACACGTTAGACAGGTGTGCCGCATAAACACACTTGATGCCTTTTATCGTGTTTTCATTCGTTATTTTTTTTTAATTAAAGTAAAAAAAACTATAAAGTTAAAGGAACTAAATAAATTAGATTAAGTAAATGCATGAGATGCGCTTTTTTTTTTTAATTTTATTTATATTTCAAAGTAGTTTTTAAATTTAGTAGATGTTGCTTCAGAGATTAAAAAAAAGTAAGCAAAAATAAAAATTGGGGCTTCTGCTTATCAAACACGCTTACCATGCTTAACCTTACCGCCTACTTTAACTTTAAATGCTGAAGACGTTGGAGAGATTAAGAATAATTATGTTGTCATCTTAGATAATAATGCGATCAACGTAAGAGCTTTGCGATGAATAAACAAGCTCGATGCACGGTAATTTTTAGCTTTTTTTCATTTATTCGTCATGTGGTACTCCAGTGACCAAGAGGTTCAAGACCTATTGACACGCAGATCAAAAAACAAGCATAATTATTCGTGCTGAGCAATTACGCTTATCACGCGTTAGATTTTCTTGCGTTTCTAAATTTACTTGTAATTTTTTAGACGATAGAGCTTTGTATGGATTTAATGCTGATCCTTTTTCCGACGACAAAGTTTGACAAAATACATAAAATTTGACCAATTATTAGCTTGAGATGAGCTTCTTCTATTTTTATACTTTTTTTCTGATTTCAAAGTAATTTTAAAATTTTGTAAATTTTTTTCTATGGATAAAAAAAAGAAAAAAAAAAAAAGGAAACAAAAATAAAAATTGGGGCTTCTGCCAGTCAATTACTCTCATCATGTTGGACCTTCCTGCCTACTTAAACTTTTAGTGCTTATGACGTTGGAGAGTATAAGAATAGTTATGTATTAAAATTAGATAATCAAAGCTCTTGATTTAGAAGATTTTCGATTAATGAACTACCGTGATGCACAGAATTTCTAAGCTTTTTTTCATTTATTTGCCATGTAGTACTCCAGTGACCAAGAGGTTCAAGACCTATTGACACGCAGATTGAAAAACAAGCTTATTCATTTGCGCTAAGCCATCGCGCTTAACGCGTGAGATTTTCTCGCGTTTTTAAATGTACGTGTAATTTTTCAGACGATATAGCTTTGTATGGGTTGAGTACTGATCCTTTTTTAGACTATAAAGTTTGACAAAATGCATAAAATTTGTTCAACTAATAGCGTGAAAAGGGCTTTTTTTTACACTTTTTTTTTTATTTGAAAGTAGTTTCAAAATTTTGTGAATTTTTTGAATCGATAAAAAAAAAAAAAAAGGAAACAAAAATAAAAATTGGAGCTCCTGCAAGTCAATTACTCTCACTATGTTGAGCCTTCTCACCTTCTTAAACTATAAGTGCTTATAACGTTTGAGAGCATGAGAATAGTTATGTATTAAAATTGGATAATTAAAGCTCTAGATTTAGAAGATTTTTGATAAATAAACTAGCTCGATGCGCGGAATTTTCTTGCTTTTTTTTTAATAGTCATGTGGTACTCCAGAGACCAAGAGGTTCAAGACCTATTGACACGCAGATTAAAAAACAAGCATAATCATTCGCGCTAAGCAATCGCGCTTAACGTGGAGAGATTTTCTTTCGTTTTTAAATCTACTTGTCATTTTTCAGATGATACAGCTTTGCATGGATTAAATGCTGATCCTTTTTGGACGATAAAGTTCGACAAAATGCATAAAATTTGACCAACTATCAGCATAAAATGGGCTTCTTCTTTTTTTAAACTTTTTTTTTATTTTAAAAAAGTTTCAAAATTTTGTAAATTTTTTTCCATACATAAAAAAAAAAAAAAAAATGGAAACAAAAATACTGCCAGTCAATTACTTTAACTATGTTAGACCTTTCTACCTCCTTGAACTTTTAGTGCTTATGACGTTGGAGGGCATAAGAACAGTTATGTTTTAAAATAAGATCATCAAAGCTCTAAATTTAGAAGATTTTCAATAAATGAACAAGCTCAATGCAGGGAACTTTCTTGCTTTTTTTTTAAATAGTCATGTGGTACTTTAGGGATCAAGAGGTTCAAGACCCATTGACACGTAGATGGAAAAATAAGCATTCCGATTCGCGCTGAGCCATCGCGCTGAAAGCATGAGATTCTCTCTAGTTTTCAGATGTAGTTGTTATTTCTCAGACGATAAAGCTTCGTATGGATTAAATACTGATCTTTTTTTAGTAAAATCTTACACGTTAGAGAGGTGTACCCCATAAACGCACATGTCTTGCTTAATCGTAATTTTATTTATTGTTTTTTATTTTTTTATTTTCGCAAATCAGACAAAAAAGTTTGATGAAATGAAAAAATTTGACCAAGTTGATGCGTGAAATAAGCTTCTTCTACAGTACACAAAAAATTAAAATTTTATCTTCAAGTAGTTCAACGTTAAAAGATCAAGAGTTTTACTGAGTATTTGAGCTCAACGCATGAGACCCTTTCACATTCTGGTTTTTTTTCATCAGGCGATGCATGTTAAAAAAAATTTGAATTCCATTGTTTCTGTGAAATTTACTGAGAAAAAATCATGCACTGAATACGCGTAGTGGACGTGCGTAGTCATTTCTCAAAAATTAGATCCCCGGTTAAAATCCTTCGGCCTTCCTATTTGAATTTTGCGCTGGTACGGTAACTGATAAAATCTCTGCAGTCGGTAACCTTGTCTCCTGGAATACCTATTACCACCTTCTCCGCAAAAGAGTTGAGCCACGCGTAGTGGCCCCTCCACAATGCTTAGGCACCGCCTCCTAAGGCTAAGTGCTCTGTGATTAGAGAAATTGATCGATTTTTAAATCAACAATATCTCGTTAACTATCCATCGAATTTAAATTTTGTAAAAAGCTTTACGAGAGCTTTTGATGAGCTTTATTTTGTGGTATAGTTTTCCGGGCTCAAAATCAGAACGCCCTGTATATTAATATGATTAAAGGTTTTTTTCATACCCTATTCGATCAGGAACGATCAGAATTTAATGAAATATGCTATTACTTAACATTGACTATGAGCTGATGTGCTGCTAATGTGTGCTTTAGTCATCACTTAAGCCTGCTACGAACTTTAACTTATTAGAATAACTCCATAAAATTCATTGCAAGAGGTTCAGTCGACGTAAACTATTATTTAAAACATAAATACTTGCTCTCTTAGGTTCGAAAGTTGAAGCTTTCTTTGCAGTTAGTTTTTATGAGTAACATAAAATTATTTCTATTAAAATTATTTTTAATTCTAATAGAAATAATTTTATATGCCAATGCACATAAAAAGTTGTTGTTGAGCTTCTGCTAAAATTTTGGAATAATTGGTTCAGTAGTTCTTGAGATTTTTGTGATCATACGAAATTTATTTCAAAATTGTATGTTATAGATGTGTCCTTTACGTATGAAATGGCCTTACATTTCATTTATGAAACCTTTTCTGCTTCCGATTATTGTCTTTGTAGCGCAATAAATAGGTGTTGGTTTCTTATGTTTTTTTTTTTTTTTAAACTCCTTTATATATTTTTAAAAACTAGTCGCTTAGTTGTTTTTATTATTTGACATGTCGAGTACTTTCAATTAAACCAGATCACTTATGTCAAAGATTTTATATTCAATATTTTCAATATTATAATTCATACATTTTCCAAGTTTCTTATGCGTCATTTATGTAGCCATTATATATTTAGCCGAGTGTAGTTTTGTCTTAATATCGAAATCGTTATTTTTTTTGCTTGAAAAATATTTTTTTATATCGGAGAAGGTTTTTCAATTTAAGTGTAGTTTTATTAGTGTGAGCATAGTGGTGAGCGGTGTCATGGTATGGTTTGCTTATAATTTATTAAATGATTTCTAAGAAAGAAGCCCATTTACAGTAATTATATTATTTTAATATAACTCCAAAAAATCGACTTAATTCTCCACGATCTCTTTCTACAAGATTTGACTGTGGACATCTTACGAAAGAAAATACCAGAGCTTATTATTTTCGTTTAATTGTTTTATCTTTTTTTTTATTTATGAATCAACTACTTTGATCCGTCATGATTTTTGAAGGTTTTCTATAATTATCCAAACTATCGTTATAAAGCTTATTTATTACGAAATTTGTTTTAAATTTTTAAAAAGAATACGAAATAACAGGTTCTTAGAATCGACCTAAGGTTGTAAGCAAGTAATGAACTGAGCTTTACATCTAGGAAAGGGCCCATTCAAATCGATAGCAAGGATTTTATTTCGTTTGTTAGTAAAACTGCTTGTGCGTTGTTTATGTGTCATACATTTGGTTTTCTGACATACCACATATTTACAAAATAATTTGTATGTGTTTATTTTTAATAAAGATATGTATAAGTTTGCTTTTATCATCTTAATAAGTATTTTGGGTCCTAAATGACGGTTTACCATGTGTATCTTATTTTTTAGCAGAGTCACTTTATCTATTTCTGGCTTTAGCTCTTTAATGCTTAGTATGTGTCCTAGGAAAGATAATTCTTGCTAAGCAAAGCTGGATGTCCAAATGTGATTTTTAAACTCTAATGATCTAATTTGAAAATAGGCTTTTAATTTTGCAAATGTCTCTAAACATGTATTGATATTACTCTTAAATTATCAACGAAAGCTACGATACAATATTCTAGATTATAAATGACTTGATTTAGGCCTCCTCATACGATAGCACCGCTTGTTTTAATGCCAAAAGCGACCCCATTAAATTCACATACCTTATTGTCACATATAAATGCTGTTTTTTTCCTACTTCCTTCGCATTGTGAAAGTTGCTAACAGCTACTACTGAAGTTTCGATTAAAAATAATTTCTACACTTTTACATATGGAAAACAATTCTTCAATACCTGGTACAGCATCAAAATCGTCAACTAGTTTTTCGTTGAATTTTCAAGCGTCTTAATATATTCTTATTGCTCCATCTTTTTTGATAGTAGTTACGATGAAATTCATGGAAGGGCTCATTGGTCGTCTTAATACTTTATATTTTAACATTTTTTTTACTTACTTATTTTGCTCTTTATATTTTAACGGTATATGCTATACTCGACTTACTGGATATTTTTAAGGGGCTTATGAATTTAAAAAAATCATACATATTATTTAAGTTTCATGCTTTAGTAATCCATTTAAGGTATTTGTCGAAGTCGTAAGCCATTATATAAATTAAGTCTAAATTGGCAAAGTTTATTTTTAAATATTCCGCGAAGCTGAAAATTTTTGTTACGTAATTAATACATTTTAATTATCCTCTTGGTTGTTGTTGTTAATAAATAAGGATTCATGGATCGAAAAATAAACACATCACGTTATAACAACAATAAATTGTTTCTTCTTATAAGTTGACTTCCGACTTGCAACTGCTCAGCGCAGAGGACGACTCTAAAGTAAAGCTAGCACAGCGTCTTGCTTTACACTTACAATTCTTTACGTGAGGTGGCTCTGTGCACGTATTTTCTCTCTCCCTCTTCCATACCAATATAAATGTACTCATACATTCTAACACGCCTTCTTACATTTATGTTGTCTGTATCACAACAAATTAAAACTAAATTTAATAAACTTCTTAATTTTTCGAACCTCACTTGTCCAAGAGCCTTAGTTTATATATCTGCTACATTTTTTTCTGAACTGGCTTTTACAATAATAATTTTACCCTTTTTATAATTTTTTTTATAATAATATGATAATGTACTTTAATATATATGGATTGCTGAGTAAAGCTTCCAAACTTTGCAATTATTACAGCGCAAAATTTATCCTCATAAATATTAAAAGGTTCAATAACTATAACACTTATGTCACTTAACAAATTTTTAACTAATACAACTTTACTCACTGCTTCATACAGAGCTATATATTCAGCTGTCATTGAAGACTTCGTTACACTTCCCTGTTTTTTTGACTTCCAGTAAATCACATTTCCATAGCACTTTACAACGTATCCAGTTGTGAATTTTCCGTCTACGCAATCTATTGACTAATCAGCATCAATATAACATTTAAGTATGCTTGCTTTACTATTTCTTCTATATCTCAATTTAATATCTTTAGTTAAATACAAATATTTCAAAATCCTTAATGCATATTTGTAATGTGTCTTATTGTAACAGCCCTGAAATCTACTTAAATAATTAGCACTATAACTTTATCTACTCTTAGACCCAATCTAGTATACAAAAGTGCCCTTATCAAATTTCTATACTTTAATGTTAGATGTATTGTTGGCACTCGTAACTGAATTATTACGCACGCGCAACAGCAAGAAGACGAGACGCAGTGACGCTGCACTTCAGTGTCAAGTAACTACGATTTTGTTCACTCTCGCGCAGTCAGCCAGGCTGTTAACACACACATTCTCTGTCTTCACATTTCCTTTACAGTTTATCCTACCTTTTCTGTTCGTTTAGCTTCTGTAATTAAGATAGTAAAGTGTTAAGATAGTTAAACCTAAAGATAGTGTAAATAAACGTGTCCAAGTTTAATTCTATATTTCGAGTGTTGTATTTTTTATTCGCCAAGTCACCTGCTCAAGCCCATACTGCTAACAGGCTATGGGCCCTAAATGGTAGTGTGGGTGTGGAATTTGCTCGATCGCATCTTGTTTTTCTTTTTTTCTTCTTCTTTCCGCTCCACGCTTGAGCTCATCGCGCGTTCCCTGTGTGCTTTCCTCTTATCCTTTTTACGTAAAAACGTAATGGCGGAAGCAACCGGGAGCTCTGTGTCGGGTAGCGAGCACTGTGAGACGGAAGAGCCTGGCAGTCCTCTCACCCCAACTACTACCGAAGTGGCAGAGGGACAGCCCCAGGAGGCCGCAAAGCAGAGTCAGGATGGAGGTACAGCAGCCGAATTACCTCGAGATGCGGACGTCAACCCTACTCTCGAGGCTTCGGGCGAAGCAATAACAAAGGTTGATAGTAAGAAGAGAGTGAGCAGCAGTAAGTACTAGAAATATATATTGTTTTGAAGACTCGGTAATTACGTGAAGTGTTGTTGTCGTTAACTCACGTTCGTTAACAGTTTCCCTCAACAGATTTGTGTCTTGCCTTAAGATGGAGCAAGACAGCTCACTTAAGATTACATGGCTGAGGTTCCCTTGATTAGAAGGCTTTCCTTTGTTGTTACGGAGATTCGCGGAACTCGAGAGAGCTGGCACGCATTTGTTTATGTGAGGAAGGGGCCCACATCGTGACAAAGAAAGCGCGTTTCTCGATAAACCTGCCAGTCATCGCCAAGGGGGACACCTCGAGGCGAGTAGGGGATGCGCACCTTGGTGATGGCTTGCGTTCGGCCGAACTGAGTGTGCGCGTCCTCTCACGTTACGGCTGGTGGCGCGCGTTGTAGTAAATGCTGTTAATCGGCTATTCTAGTTCTCTCTCTCTATTCATGTCACACATGATGCTAGCGCCATTTTCCCTCGCATTTACTCACGCTCGATCTCCATGTCACTTCTACAAGAAAACTAATAGCCTAACGCGCACGCAAACATAATATAAAATACTTTTGCTTATTTATTCCCCGTTAATTTTAGGTCAAAATGCCATCAATATGCTAATTGAACTCGTAAAAACAACCAGGCCATATTTTTCGTAAATAATAAAACTGTTGCATACATGGGAGGAGATGCACATCACAATCAAGATATGTTAGACTTGTTTAACTTGATAGAAAAATGTGCTGGGCAAATTCGACTTGTCCCTAAACAGCGCATCCAAAGGAAAGGCCCTAAAGATAGAAAAATAAATTTCATTGATACCTCATCTAAAGATAAGAATAAAGACCTGAAAGATAGGAAAATAAATTTGATTGATATCTCATCAAAAGATAAGGATAAGGACTTGAAAGATAAAAAAAAAAATTTGATTGATACCTCATCTAAAGATAAGAATAAAGATTTGAGAGATAGAAAAAAAAATTTTACTGATACTTCAATTCATGACAAGGTTAAAGATTTGAAAAGCAAAAATTTAGATTCGATTGATAGCCAATTTAAAGACTTGCAAAACAGGAAAGAAAACCTGAAGAAAGAGCTAAATAGCCTACATAAAGAAATGGCGCATGCAAATCATAAACTTGAGAAAGAACTAATGAGAAGAACCGGTCAAAATATCAAACCTAAAGAAATTATAAACTCACGAAACAAAATTTCAGAAGCCTCAAAGAAAGTCATTGAGGAGATCAGGAAGCTGATAGAACAGGAGAGGCATCATATGAGGTTTGAGGTTGTTGCCTCACAACATAAGAAGGTCCTGGAAAAGGAAAGAGAAGAAAATAGGAGGGCTCAAGAGACGATTCGAGCTGAGTTTAAGCAGCGTCTAGCCACTCAACAAAGAAAGATGGAGGCTCTTGAGCAAGAACTGGCCAGAAGTCGAATACAAGAGGTAAATAAATTTACTACATCTACCTTTGGGACCTAAATTATGTAAATGACTGATTAATCTAAACTCCGACTCCATTGATAATTCGCTGATGTTTAATGTGCCTAATGCTAGTCTAAAGATAGAAGTCATTAATAAAGATAGCCTAGTGTGTTTTAATTATTCCCTCACTAATGCAACGAAACTAGAATTATTCTGAAAACAAACAAAACAGTCAAAACTAAAAAGTAAAAAAATGCTTAACACAGTTGATTCAAAACTGAAAGCCACTATGAATAATACTCAAGAAAAAATGGAAGAAGATAAGGAACAGGCCCTAAACGTAATACTAGGTAGGTTGTCCCTAGATTACTAAAACAAAGTATATTACATTACTGATCCATCAACAATGATACAAAAAATTAAAGTGCTACTAAATTTTGTAAATTTTTTGATGCACTGGTAAGAGATTTTGAATTAGTTAGTAAAACTAACAGTTTCCACGAAGATGGGAAAAGAAATAGTTTCTATCATGCGATTATCGATGCAGTACTGGGCGTAAAAATAGCCGATTTTAACAGGCTGTTTGAAAGCGAGGATGGCTCATCTTTACGTACTTAAGACAATATATCCTGAAACAGGAGGCAGAAGGGTCACTTGCACGATCAACAATGGGTTCTGGAATAAGTAAGGTGGGACCGGTGCTGGGCCAAGCCAAGGTGGGACAGGTTCTCGACCAGCCACCAACGTAACTGCTGATAACGTGGCCACCACCAGCACTCTATGCTACGAGTGCATTGATACCGGGTACTATTTGAGGGACTGCTCGAAAAAAGGGCAGCAAAAGCGGTTCTACACCTACAAACGGTTCGTACAGAACCTGCAACAGCATATAGAGAGGTGCAGAGGTAATTCCAACAAAAGTAACGATTGGGATTTAAAACGCAAAACTGGTGGTGGTAACAATAAGAATAATTTTAAAGATAGTAATAAGCGGAAACCTGAAAAACAGCATACAAATCATAACAACAAGAAAGCCAAGGTTGATAACAAGAAACAAGGCGAAGAAGGTAAAAATAATTTAGAAATACCTAGGTCTAACGCATGCAGTGGTTTGTTTGCTTTTAACCCCGAAACTTTTCTCTCTTCGCGCACGGAGGAAACACGAGACAACGGCTGCAAGAAAGTTCAGTTTGTAGCACATTCAGGCGCCACAGAATACTTTGCTAATTCTAAACTTTATTCCAAAAATTTTAATGACTGTAAAATTAAATTGATTAAATGTGCGAACAAAGATTCCTCCACGGACTTGAGATTGGAGGGAGAAGGGTGTGTTTTGGGTAAAAATAACCAAAACAAGATAGTCCTGGATTGAGTTGTATGCGCTAAGGCACTCGCTGGGAACTTGCTGTCACTTCGCCGTTATGCTGAAAGGGGCATGAGTATATACCTCAATAACACGAAGCGAGATAAATTTGATCCACGTTCTAATGAGACTATAATTTCTGGTGTCGACAAGAGCCCTTTCTGGATAGTAGAACTACTGCAAGATGGCCAGAGCACAAGTAATAATGAGTAGTGCAAAGAAATTATAGACTGCTTAATGGTAGAAAATCCCCCGAAAGCTAAGACTGAGAAGGTTCAGCAAGTCAGCACTAATGATAGGAGCTGCCCTGGAATCTCAAATAATGATTCGGTAAGAGCTGGTCCACACAGCTTTTATCAAAGTGAGTTTGAAAAACAGTTAAAGATAGAAAAATCAATAATTGTGATAATCTTATAATTGGTGAGATTATAAAAGCAGAAAGCCCATTTACGGAGAAGTACGGAACGTTTGAAAAAAATAACAGAGCCATGCTTTGGCATGTAAGATTCGGATATGCCTTAGCGGAATACCTCAAGGCTTCGCAAATAAGTATCTAGACAATAAAAATTTGATTAATGCCGTCTCCAACAACTTCATTGCAACATGCTCGGTGTGCCAAGTGGCTAAAATAAAGAGACTGCCGTTTAATACTAGAAGAGAAAGAACAATTAATCCACTCGAGATAGTTTATGCTGATACAATGGGACCAATCAGTTCAGTCAGTTATCCTAAAGAATATCAATTGATAATCGTCCACACGGATGACTACTTAAGATTGACAATGGCATACCCTGTGAAAACAAAATGTGAAACAGGACGTTGTCTGGACAATTTTGTGAAGAACGCACGAAACTTGCTGGGTTTTGATGCAAAGATATGCTATTTTCGAACCAATCAAGACACAGAGTTTACAGGAGGCCAAACGGTAGAAGTTCTCCAGAGGTTGGGAGCAGAACTTCAGTTGGCCTGTCCAGACATCCCTCAGCACAATGGAGTCTCAAAGCAGATTAATCGTACCTTGCAAAACAAGGTGTGAGCCTGCCTGAACGACTCAGGGCTTAGGGAGAACATGTGGGACTTAGACCTGGGCAGTACAGTATATGCCTACAATCGGACATCTCACCGGTCTAACGATATGATAGCCCCTTTAGAAAAGTTTGCGCCCAATCTGAAGATCAACATAATCCAAATCAGAAGATTTGGCTGCGTCACTTTTATCAAGATACAAAGGAACACTGGAACCAAATTTAGTCCACAAGGGATACAAGTCGTGCTGGTTGGTTATACCTCCACTGTCTGTTCTTTCTTAAGACCTGAAGATGGAAAACTTTATGAGAGTCGAGACGTAAAATTCCAAGAAAGACTCGTGTTCAGAGATATTTGGGAAAAGGACAAAATATTAAACTGGGGAAACCACAAGACAGATATTAAATAAGATGAATGGTTCATTGAGTTAGATAAGACTAGCTCTAAAGAGTCATTGGAAACGGAGGGAGAACCAGTAGTCAAGAGAAAGCGCCGTTGGCCCAAGAAAGTTGGAAATCTTGGTCAAGAAAGCCCTAAGCAACCCACTAGAATAAGTGATACGAGCTTTGCAGGAGCCATCGACACAAACTTGTTGAATAAACTGCTTCAATCGAAGAGCGATGTTGACTGTTTGATCGCAGAAGTCGAACATGAAATGTCGCATGCCCTGATTACTGGACTGAACAAAGATCCCGCAAACTACAAAGAAGCTGTTGCATCTCCGGATCGCGATAAATGGCTCAGAGTAATTGATGAAGAACTGGAATCAATGCGGAAAAACCAACGGTGGAAACTTGTAGAAAGACTAACCGTGAAAGCTGAAGGTGGCAAGCCCAACATCATCGACTCTAGGTGGGTTTTGAAGAAAAAAATAGATAAAGATGGAAACACGAAGTTCAAAGCGAGGTTGGTGATTCGTGGCTTCAAAGATAGGAACAAGTACGATCTGCAAGAAACCTATGCCCCGGTGTCTGGGCTGGCCCTGGTAAGATCAATAATATCAATAATAAATACATACAATCTGGAGACTGGCCAACTTGATGTCAAGACAGCTTTCTTAAATGGATCTATCAAAGAAGAGATATATATGGAGATTTCTGAAGGCCTGCTTGATGGTGACAGTTTCAAGAAAGCTCAGGTTTGTAAATTGGAGAAAGCCCTTTATGGACTTAAGATCAGCCCAAGAAGATGGAATGAGTGGTTTCGCGAGACTGCATCTAAATTAAGACTACGGTTACATACGAACGAGCCCTGTCTCTATACATGAAGAGAAGCCAATAACTTTCTAGTCCTGATCTTATACGTAGATGATATGATAATAGCCAGCAATTGTGTAGGCAAAATGAATGAAATGAAGACTGGTCTGCAATCTGAGTTTGAGATGTCAGATCTTGGTGAGGTTGGCTTATTTCTAGGCATTAAAGTGGAAAGAGATAGAAAACTTCATACACCTTTACAAACACAAACACCATACATAGATAAAATGTTAGAGAAATTTGGATTCAATAAGTCAAAATTCCAAAGAACACCAATAGTGACAAATCAAGTTTTGAATCGGCTGTGACAACATAGCCGCCGGAGCAAGTGCTAAGATAGATGGTGGCAAAAGACTGAGATACATGACCGTGATAAAGACTCACTACGTTAAGGAATGTGTATCCAGAGGAAAAACAATTGTTAAATGGATTTCATCTAAGGAACAACTAGCAGATATCTTTACAAAGCCCCTGCCGTTTGAACTGCATGAAAGACTAACGAAAGAAATTTTGAATGTTAATTAGCGTAAAATTCATCATAATTAAATTTGAACTTGAAATAGTAAAATTAGTAAATTGATAATAGATAGATAATATTGGTTGACATGCTGATTAACGTATTTTCTGTGTATGTTTTAGCTCGTCGGAATCAACCACAAAAGTGACCCAGAAGACCATGTGCTTCTTATCATTGGCTGATTAAAATTCATTTATATTCAGTGTTAATGTTAAAATGTATTTTTTCTTTTTATTTTAATAAATTCAGATACGAACGGAAGGGAGTGTTAGATGTGTTGTTGGCGAACGTAACTGAATTATCACGCTTTCGCAACATCTAGAAGACAAGACGCAGTGATGCTATACTTCAGCGTCAAGTAACTACGGTTTTGTTCACTCTCGCGCAGTCAGCCAGTCTGTTAACACATGCTTACTCTGTCTTCGCATTTTCTTTACAGTTTATCCTACCTTTTCTGCTCGTTTAGCTACTGTAATTAAGATAGTCAAGTGTTAGGATGGTTAAACCTAAAGATAGTGTAAATAAACGTGTCAAAGTCTAATTCTATATTTCAAGTGTTGTATTTTTTATTCGCCAAGTCACACGCTCAAGCCCATACTGCTAACATTTAAATTTTAAGCCAAATTTTCTGCAGGTTCTAGCTTTAAATTTTTCTCCATTAGAGTTTCATACAATTTTGCATAATTAATTTGATATTTTATCGCTTATAATTCTATGTATCTCTTTTGATCAAATGACATTTTAATTTTCTTTTCTTTATATACTACATTGATTTCTAAATACGTTCTCATTTCTCTTAAATCTTTCATTCAAAATCTTTCTTTGAAGGCTTTTTTAATAGCATTTAAATATTGTCTATTTTTGTAACGAATCAGAAAATCATTTACAAATATAATTCAGTATATAATCCCTTCCATCTTTCTTAATGTTCACAAACGATAATAAGGCTCACTTCTTTGAAATCCTAAATCACTTTAATAACTATCCAAACATTCATACCAAGCTCTGGGGCTTTCACGCAATTTATATAATGCCTTCTCCAATCTACACACTCGTTTAGTTCCGTCTTCATAACCTTCCGGTTGTTCTACATACACTCTTGATTAAACTTTTTCCTTTAAAAATGCCTTTCAATATCTATTTGCTCAACTGACGAAAAACTCAACTGGCAACCGTACGGTAATAATTCTTTAAAATTTTGGGCCTTCGCAACAGGTAAATGAATATCGTCCGACACACCAGTTTGTTGGAAGCCTCTTACAACAATTCATGGTTTATAAACATTTTTACTTTTCTTAGTAAAAACGTGTTTTTAATTTAACCCTTTTTCATTCTTTAGTTTTTCAACTAATTTTCAAGTTGGGTTCTTACTTAAACTACTTATTTTTTTATCCATGGCATTCTTCCAAAAATTGGATTTATCACTGTTAACTGCCACATTAAAACTTATAGGACTATCCGCACTAACATAATTTACATATATATAACTGCTATACAGAGTTACCATTAAATCTACTCGGCCTTTGAACTTTTCTTAGAGACCTTCTCAACTCAGGATCATTATCTACTTCAACCTTATCTTAACTAATCTGATTTAGATTTTCTAAATTTACTTTATAATTTACATTTTCAACATTTCCATTTAAGCCTTCGTCTCTTTAAATTATTACCTTATAAGTCAATACATGTTACGTCTTCTTCAATTAGATCAACATATCTCGCTACAATTACTTTGTTATTTGTTAACACGCTGTAACCTGTAACACGATAACCTATTCAGATTCCTAAAACTGCTTTTCTGTTCTATTTCGAATTTTTTTTACTTTCTGGTAATCTGACATACACTGTACTTCCATACAGTTTTTAATATTTGAAATCTAGCTTTTTGTTTAACATTATTTGATGAGGGGACTTGTTTCTTTCGAATCTATTAGCAATTGCTTTATTTTTTAAGGATGCTGCAGTACACACTACTTCTGGCTAGTATTTTTTCTTCAATTTTGATTTAGCTAACAGACACCTAGCACTGCTAATAATCGTTTTATTGTACCTCTCTGCAGAACTGCTCAATTCATGTACATATGGTGGACATGTTTTACATTCGATTCCTTTATCTCTAAATAACCCATACATACATCTATTTAAATATTCCGTACTATTACTGCATCTTAATTTCTTTATTCTCTGTCCTGTTTTATTTATAATCAAAAGACTATACTCTACAACCTTATCATGAACTTTATCTTTTTATTTTATTGCATATTTTTTTGTTAATTTACTGTAATCATCAAAAGAGGTTAGAAAATATTTTTCTTTTATACAACCATCTGGATGTGGCCCGTTTAAGTTTGTGTAAACAGTTTCCAAAATTTCTGTAGCTCTTTTTTTATTATTCTTAAATGGAACATTGTGCATTTTATTTTCAAATATATGGCACATTTAAGATAATCTGTCTCAATTTCTTTGGGCAAACCGTTCAAAGCATTATTTTTACGTATGGTATTCAAGTAGTAAAAATTTACGTGTCCTAACGTTTTTTTCCATTTTTTATTTAAGTTCAAACTTCTACTTTCTTTTGTAACTACATTTGATTCCACACCATTTACCAAATAATTCGTCATTTTAGAAATTCTACATTTTCTCCAAGCTACTGCTACAAATTTATTATTTTTGTTAAAAATTTTAGAGCTATCATCTACTGATGAAATTTCATAATTTTTTGTTACCTTTGCACAAATAATTAAATTTTGATGCATATTTTTTACCTAGAACACATTTTTGATTTCAATATAAGTTTCATTACTATACAATGTTACAAACTTACTATTTACATGACCTACTTTAGTTGATTTTAAAAATCTACCATCATCTAATTTTACTTTAATAGATTCTCTTTATGCTACAACATTGCTAAGGTAATTTTTATCATTTACTACATGATGACAGCAATCACTGTTTGTGTTTCAACTCAAAAAGCTTAAAATTGGAAGGTTATGACAATTTTTTGGATGAGAAAATATTTTTAATTTTTTCTTTTAAACAGATAAAAACGTTTTTTGAAATTAACAACTCCAGCTCACAAAATCAAAAGAAGACTGAACAAAAAAAGCACAGCAGTTATTCGCATTGTAAAAACAGAAGACAAAACATAACTAATTTTCATTGATATGACAACGGAACTGTGATATTTTATTTTACGTTCTCCTACATATTAAAATCATCAACGAGAGCAAATTATAATAAGAGAACGGCACTTCCTCTTAAGATAAAAATGAAATTTCATCTTGAACTCTAACTCCTGGCCAACCATCTACGAGAGAACCACTTTTGTTCTCTCGTTCAGTTACTCCCCTCTTTTTCAAACTAAAAATAAGTTTGGTGAAAGGAAAAAGGCACCTCCACCCAACCCTTATTTGACCGGTCGTGACACGGCCTTTCACGGCTACTCTCTTCATGTAAAAGTAGTTTTTGAGATTAAAATCTTTAATAAAAACTTAGTAGGTAAACATGTTACCATTATTACTTCGCAGCATTCTCCCCCCGTACGAAACTCTCAATTTTGTACCTTCAAAAATCTAATAAGCTTCCTTGTCAGACGCTTTACTATTCCATTCGCAGTTTAAACTACTTCTATACGGACCTGCTTATCTAAACTACGAAAAATCTGCGTTACGAGCCCCGCCCTTCAGAGCTTCAGAAAGCCGGAGTATATTTTCTTGGTCAGTGAAATTATTTTTAATCGTTGATAAATTATATGCTTGCTTCAATTCAACCCAGTTAAATGGGTCTTGCGAAAAAAAAGGTAATGGCTTATCTGTCAATATGATTACTAACGTAAAATTATTTGCAGGCAAACTTGAATCTCTAATTGTCATTAAGGTATTTTCTATTGTGTAAGCTAATCGATTCTCTGCGTCCCCGCTTGACCAAAATGCGTACGCGGTACTATGAAACTGATTCCTTATGGGTTGATCGCAATTATTGTAATGCTTATCAAAATCGTTGTTTCTATTAAAAATTTGTGACATTTTGCTGTCTGAGACATTTTTATCAGATAACTCGTCTGAAGTGTAGCCACCAATTTCATTTTGATGTGATGTCATTTCAATCGCCGAAGTGAGCTTAGGATTTTGATGCACTACTCTTTGTTAAGCCGCTGTTGCTGCAGGAACTACTCTCTGATGTGGTCTTCGGACATGAGTTGCTACTGCTGCAGGGGATGGCGGTGCTGCAAGCTCGACGGCTTCTGCTGCTGGTCGACGGCGCGGCGCTCTATTACGAGCTACCACTGCTGCAAAAGGTGGCAGTGCCACAAGCTCGACGGCTTCCACTGCTGGTTGACAGTGCGGCGCTCAATTGCGAGCTACTGCTGCTGCAGGAGGTGGCAGTGCCGCAAACTTGGCGGCTTCCACTGCTGGTTGACGGTGCGGCGCTTGATTGCGAGCAACCGCTGCTGCAGGGGGTAGTGAGGCCGCAAGCTCGACGGCTTCCACTGCTGCAGGGGGTGGCGGGGCCGCAAGTTCGACGGCTTCCACTGCTGGTCGACGGCATGGCGCTCGATTGCGAGCTACCACTGGAGATATAAGAACTGCAGGCGTAACCTCCAGCTGTGGTGGAGAAGCAGCGTGATGACGAGACGACGCTCGATTTCGAGCTACTGCAGGGTGCAGTGGCTGCAGGCGCAAGCTCCAGCACTTGAAGGTTATCTTCTCCTTTAACTTCTGATTCCTCCGACGGCTATATTTTTCGCTTATCTTCTTCATCTTGAAGGTGAGCGAATCTCGGGAGTGGTCTTGCTCCGAATCTGTTTGGGTTGACGAAGAAATTGTTCTCCAAGTCCAGGTCCCGAAAATGGTTCTTTCCAAGACGCAAACATCTTTCTGGAGGTCCGTCTAACAGTGGATGTAATCTTCTTCTCATTGTATACAAAACGCACAAAAGAATGAAAAAAAGCGTTTTTTTTTAATTCCCGGCCGATGCACCAAAAATATTTCAACTCAAAAAGCTTGAAATCGAAAGGTTACGACGATTTTTTGGATGAGAAGATATTTTTAATTTTTTCTTTTCAGCAGATGACAACGTTTTGTAAAATTAACAGATGCAGCTCGCAAAATCAAAACAAGACTGAACAAAAAGAGCACAGCAGTCATTCACATTCCAAAAAAAACAAAAAACAAAACATATTTTATTTTCGTTGACATGACAACGGAACTATGATATTCGATTTTACGTTCTCCTACATATTAAAATTATCAACGAGGGCAAATTATAATGAGAGAGTTGCACTTCCTCTTGAGATAAAAATGAAATTTCATCTCAAACTCTAACTCCTGTCCTACCATCTACGAGAGAACCACTTTTGTCCTCTCGTTCCGTTAGTCCCCTCTTTTTCAAACTAAAAATAAGTTTGGTGAGAGAAAAAAGGCGCCCCCACCGGGCCCTTATTTGACCGGTTGTGACACGGCCTCCAACGGCTACTCCCTTCGTGTAAGATTAGTTTTCGAGATTAAAATCTTTAATAAAAAGTTAGGAGGTGAACGTATCACAATTATTGCTTTGCAACTGAAATCCAGTCGATTTTACATTTATTCAGATTAACGCTATTCACGTCTGCAGGTCTAACCTGTACTGAAGTGCTAAACGCCTTGTAATCTTCACTGCCACACTGTTGTTGTTGGCTGCTATCTCTATCTCGCCTCGCACCTCTGTCACGCTGTCCGTAGCTCCCATGGCCATGCTGGTTTAAACTTGTACCTCGTTTATGGCTGGTTCCGCGTTTGCATGCACATCTTTGTTGCTGCAAGTAGCCTCTGCCATTGCAACCCCCCCCCCACTCTGTGGCGTGCAACTCTCTTGGACGCCTCTTTGCTGCAACACATGTTTTCTGGAATTGTTTTTCGACGGAAAATCGTATTGTATGTGACCTACACCACCACATACACAACATGACCTCTTCTTTCCAGCACTTTTCTTTTCAAACATAAACGCATTTATTCTTGAACTTTCATCATCATTTTTTTTTTTTAATTCTAATTCTAACTTTGACGTAATAAATTTCACTTTTCTGTCGCTTTCTGGTAACGCATCTATTATATCAGCTGTATGCACTAAACTTTCTGGCAACGTTAATAAATAATGATTTAATTTGTCTTCTTTTGTCATATTTTCTCCAGCATCTTTGAACTTATTTCCTTATTTTTTAAATTTATTATAAAAGTCTGTCAGACTTTCATTTTCTTTCATCTTTAAATCGAGTAATCGTAACAGTTTTACATCACTGTTTCAAACCAATTAATGTTTGTCTAATTTGTCAATCATTTTCTTGGTTGCTTCCTCCGATACAATCAACTTAAACTGCGTATTCGTTATACTATTCACAATATAATTTTTAGCTTTTATCTCTTTCTTTTTCCAAACGTCTTCTGTTATCGACATCGCTCTTTCTTCATTTTCAATAACTTAATCTCACTCTTTAACTTTTAAAAGCAAATCTAACTTGTACTTTTATTTATCGTAGTGTGAACCATTGAACACTTGTAGCTTGAATCCCTTGTTCTCTGACACCATTTTCACTTTTATCGGAACTTTATTCTTCAATTCTTTTTCTTCGTTCGAGTCTTCTAGGATTTCCTTTACCATATGCGTTTATCTTGTTTCTTCCACCAGACTTTTTCGTAAATTCTTCATTAGTGATGGATTAACACTATCTTTTTTTTCTATAAGTGTTGGATTGACACTTTCACTTGACCCCGTAGTAATTTATTATCACGAGCTACCAACGCTTTACGTAAGAATCAGAGAAAAAATACTACTGTGAATTACACTCTGCAACCATGTAAATAAATAAGGATTCGTGGATTGAAAAAGAAATACGACGTTTTGTGATAACAATAAATTATTTCTTTATTATAAGTTGACTTCCAACGTAAAACTTCTCAACGCAGAGAATGACTCTAAAGTAAGTCAGCGCAGCGTCTTGCTTTACACTCACAACTCTTTATGTGAGGTAGCGCTGTGCACGTACTTTCTTGCTCTCTCTCTCTCTATCTTTCTCTCTCTCTCTCTCTCTTTCTCTTTCATACCAACATAAATGTTCTTAGTTATTTTAACAGTTATACTTTCTTAGTGAAAATTGAGATGATTTAGCCTACAAGAAATTGGTCTTTGATATTGGAAATTTCATCGTTAAATATGTAGATGATTCCTTAAAAAAAAAAGCTTTACTTTTAATCCTCGGGTTCCTCCAAAGAACTACTCTTTCCCATTTTCGAATCATAATAAGCTAGGTAAAGGAGAACAGCATTACGTTAGCCATAAACATTTAGATAGCTTCAGTGGTTCGTGTTTTCTAAAGTTGGAAAAGCATTTTATTG
Organism: Copidosoma floridanum; assembly: GCF_036245765.1. Lineage (NCBI taxonomy): Eukaryota > Metazoa > Arthropoda > Insecta > Hymenoptera > Encyrtidae > Copidosoma > Copidosoma floridanum. The sequence goes on along the minus strand of NW_028321898.1, from coordinate 10,373,501 downwards.
TAGATATTGTCCTTTACTAATGTCAGTAAATGTAAACAAATTCCATAAGAACATAGCCCACAATAAGTGTGGCAACCCTTATGTTACTTTAGTAAATGAACTGGGAAAGACGGATAGTTAACTTGATACGAAATCAGTCAACATCACAAAAATTCAGTACTTATTGCGAATGATTTTATTAAGATCAGTAATAATCATTAATTATCAGTAAGAGATCAAATTAATACTAAAAGACTGAGACACGTCACAGAAAATGTATCACACCTAAAACCAATTGTTAAATCCATCATTTTGTGTGGACAACAAAATATCGCGCTTCGAGGACACAAAGACGACAGGCTATTTGAAATTGAAAGCTTAGTGAGTGAAGGTAATTTTTAAGAACTTCTAAGGTATCGAGCCAACGCAGAAGTTGATTAATTATTTACCTCTTTAGAACAAAACTCTTCTCGTCAAACGTATATTAGTAAAACAACTTAAAATAAGTTAATTAATTACTGTCGGGAGTCCACTTTATCACATGTAAGAAAAGAAATACATGGAGCAAAAATTTTCGGGATAGTTGTGATGAAGCGACCAACGTTTCTCATGCCTCACGAATGTTGTTAGTTGTCAGATATGTTCTAAATGGAGTTGTAAAAGAATCTTTTGTAGAATTCATAGACTGCTACGATGTAATATGCGAATCACCTAAAGCCGAAAAAAAGCCTAAGGAATAAAAGTTGATGCACGAAAAATTTGGACAAGTAGTAGTTAATGCAATTTAGAAGTTAAATTAAGATACTTAAAATTATGTAGAGATATCTACGGATACCTGTAGTGTCATGGTATCAGAAGTTCGTAGAGCTTCTTAAACTATAGTGAAAGAAACATTTAGTGTGGTGCATACGCCTTGTTATTATTATGTACTAAATTTATTAATTTCTCAATCTTTACCAGCTATTAGAAATGCCGTTGGTATCATGAAATCAACTATTACTTTTTTACGGAATAAGCTAAAAATATTGGAATTCTGAAATACATTCTAGGACATTAACTTTCAGGTCTATGTAAAACACGCTGGATCAAATGACACAATGGTGTTATACAATTCAGGTACGCACTAACAAAAATTATATCAGCATGAGATTTAATTGCAACGTGGGATGATAATAAAACTGCTGCAAAAGCAAACGCATGACGCACATTTCTTTGTGACTGTATTACCTTGTTTGCAATAGTTTGTCTACCAAACCTGCTATCTTCCACAATTTATTATCGCAAACGCAAGTTGTGTGCGGTTGAATTCCAGTTGATATTCCAAGAGATTAGGGAAATAGCCGAGAAATTAGATGTTCATTTGAAGTTGCCTTGTAAAGTTGATATGCAAACTAATAGACAAAATAATCCACCAAATAATCGCATTAATTCTTTTAGACAGTCACTTTACACGTTGCTTATGAAAAATGTTAAACAAGACTTAAGATCCCCTTTTTTAGAGTCTACATTAAAATTGTTTAACTTGTGTATTTTTTTCCCAGTTTCCAAAGACTTTTATAAAGATAACACAGAAACGGTTTACAAAATTGTAAAAATATACGCAATAGTATTACAATAAGCCGGCTGATTTCCTAAATTGGCTACTAATGTCAGAGTTACGACCTTGAAAGCAGAAATACAAGCGAAAGTCTAACGTACGTTCAGTCAGTGCAATTAATCTCTGAAAATCTTGTTATATTTACACATTTATACATTTCTTACTTCAAGTTTCAGTAACTGTACCATATCAGTAGCCACTGCTAAAGAAACTTTTCCTTACCTTTAAAGATTAGAAACATGATTAACATCTACAACAGCAAAGGATAGATTGACTGGTTTAGCATAGTTACATACTTATTGCAATATTGAAACAATTGCAGATCAAATTATAGTAACTTATGCTAAAAAAAGAAAACATTAACTTAAGTTTGCAGTTTAAGTGTTTTTTTTTATTACAATTTGCTTGATATATTATGTAATTTTAAGTTAGTTTGTATAAGAACTGAAACTTTAAGAACGTTAATTTTTCCTTATTACTTTTCCTAACTAGTCCAAATAAAGTACGTCACAAATAAATTACTGACATATATAAAATTGTTTTTTATAACCTATCTATCTTATATCAACTTGAATAAACAACCTTTTTCTTATTAGATAGCATGTACCCCAGACCTTCCCTCTCTAAGAAGCTCCCTGGATTCGCGCCTGATTTCATTTTCCTTTCGTTGTCGTAACCTTTAAATTTAGGCAATGGAGTCTTATGTGATTTAGATATGGGTTTAACGTACTGACATGTACCTCTCTTACTTCTTACTCTTTGCTAGAGTGATTTGATTTTTTACATTTTTTTCCGCTCTTTCCCTATTTGATCAAGACATATTTTTTTATAACCTTAAGACTATTATTAACCAAATTGGTTCGTACCTTTTTATTTTATTTTGCATTTAAATTATAAGTTAAATTGATTAATTTTTTTTTTTTTTTTTTCAATAGTCACAACACAAATTCTTTACATTCTCGCTTACACTTTTCATTGAGACTCGTAAGGATTCGTTTTTCTTTTTGAAAGTTTCCATTTCATTAATATTTTTATTTCGAGTTTCTTTGACCAATTGTAGTTTTTCCTCTAGGATTTTTTTCTATTCAAACTCTTATTTTCCTTTTTCATCTAGTTCTTGTTAAGTATTTTTTTCAATTTATATAAAAACGGTGGCTCTTTTCAACATTTTCTTACAAAGTGAAACTCTTAATATATGATTGTATAAGTACTTCTCTTATAACATTAATGTATCAAGTGCTTAGAACGTCGAGCCCTAATTATAAGGGTTGTATATACATATATATAGATACACATATTTAATTTCAAGGTTTACTTTCATGATGGAGTTTTTACACGTGATATTATGTATTCATGTATGTTAGTATTTTACGGATCTACTTTTCGGAAAGATCGGGGACAATGAGGACTTTTACGTCATTAATTGATAAAATACATTTCTAATGAAGCTGCCTTTAATTATTTGTTCTTTATTCACTCACAAATAGGACGCAAAAATGATGTTTACGTATAAATCAATACAATTAATAATGTTATGGAGTACTATTTCTCGAAGTTTTGATAGTGTAAATCTTCCATGCTAAATTTATTGTAGATGATATTTTACTACAGTAAAAAGTGTAAAACAGTTTGAAATTTGTATGTGGTGACTTAATGGTCACAATTTTTACTTAATTCGGTGGAAATGATGATTGCACTTACGGTATCGTAATTTGTGTAGTAAGGTGGTTTAAGGTTGTTAGTCTGCTCTTTTTCTTTTTCCTTTCTTAAGGCAACACATAGTATGGCGGTTACACCTGTACTTTACTTGAAGTAAGCGATATGGTTAGTAGGTATCTGTTATCTGAAGCAAATTGGTGACAGATTAGTTGTTGGGCGTGTTAGTTGTTTGCCATGTAAAGTCATTAGAGAATTGCCGCTTACTTTACTTCATGATTGTAGTTTTAATAAGTTGTAATGTGCAATAGGGGTGGATACTTCGCATTTAATGAAGAATTCTTATGGTATTACATCGATTTTGAGCTCAACGTACATATTTTTCTCTCCTTCTCTTCTTTTCCTCCTTGCAAGGCCGCATTTTCATATGAAACTAAGCGCATACACATACTTGTACATATACCAAGCGCCTGAAGCTAATGCTTCGAGACACACGTATAAGGAGAGACCAAGTCAGATAAAGACCCAAAAACTAGTCTACATCTCTTTTCCTCCTTATGCATTGACAGATTTGTCTGCATCGTTCGATAAAACTTAATAGTTCTTTTTTAACTTTTCCTTCTCTACCTTAACCATTTGTAAACAAACCCACTGCTCAAGCCAAGATGTTTGATTCATACATTGGCCAGCATTCATGCAATGAGATTTGACAACGGCATGCTACACTTCTACCACTTTCTTTCCTTGACACTGACAATACCCAGGGCCCCCAAGCCAAAAAATAACGTGAACTATAATGCGACCTATTTACGATAAGCGAACACTGGGACCAGTATCCTTGTCATGCAATATTTTTTAGCAAGTAAGCATCACCCCGAAACCAAAACAGTATATGTAAAGGGAGACGGAAAATATGTGGAAAATCATTCCCTCTTCTTGACACGAGATGATGTAGACTTATTTTAAGAACCTATGCACGTCTCGTCGTCTCTGGCCATAGTGGCGATGATAAGAAGGCAAGATTTTTGGCTATATAAGCTCATGGCCTCTTTCGCGAGGAGTTCAGTTCAAAGAAATTCATTCGATGGTCAGGCAAGCTTGTGTTTGTACCTACAGCAGTAGCTAAACTATAAATACACGACCTGAAGAGCCCGGTTTGTGCATTTAATGGTCAGGCTAGCTTGATCATATACGTAGAGCAGTAGCCAGACTACAAACGACTTAGAGAATCTGGTTGGAGTCTTTACGGGACCTAGAGAATTTGGTCCATCGTGTTAACTTAAATTATATCCGGCCACCTAGATGTTGCCTCAAGAGTCATTTTCTTACTCCTTTTTTTTGACAATGATAAAATTAAGTAATATAAAATTAAAAGATAATTCTTTCACACCTCCATAGTTTTTTTGCGTAAAACCTACTATTGTGTGCCGCTCAACCTGGATATTGGTGGCTAAGCATGTGGTAAAAGAAAGATTTTAACTAAAAAAAAATATTTTAAGAAAAACAACGATAAATTGTGTGCCAGTTAGTGTAAATGCCGATCGCCAAGAAGCTGGCTAACCTTTCTACAATCATCTACCCTGTTGCCACCCCAGTGCTCCGTCTTGAACCCTTCCTCTCATGTCCCCAGGCTATTGAGCGGAAGCTTGGGCCCAAACATGAAAATTACTTCTATGCTATCTTTGACAAAACATGGCGTTAATGTTCTAAGATACATTATATACTGTGGAATTCTTAACGTTTAATCAAAATAAAATAGAAGAGGACACTGTAGTATTGCTACCAAACTTCTGTTACATAAACATCATTTCTGCATAAAATTGTTATTTAATACTATGAGGGTACTTGTCATTTTTGTTATATAAATTTTAAAAGATGCTTTTTGCAAACTGTTATACTTTGGTTTCACGATATATAAGACAAATATAAGCTTATTGTATTGACAATGAATTATAGTCCATGGCTCGAAAGATTTTTCAATCTCATGTTTTCCAGTAGAGCAACCATAGGTCATTCACCTAAAGAATTTTTCCAAAAATACGGGAAAAAAAGTTTAGGCCAAATTGAAAGTCAGCTTCGTTTATTTATTTAACAAGGTATGAAAAACTGCCAACACTTAATGTAGTTTTTTGCTTATATCTCTGTTTCTGCCACTCTTAGAGAAATTTTTCGACCCCCAATCTCATTCTCATAAGATTTTCTAGTGAGTAACATTTTTTGCCAATTTATTATTGTTGTTAATAACATGTTAACGGCCAGAAAGTTCGAAAAAAATTTCTCACACCAAAAAACTTTAAATCAACGTAATAAAAAAAACTATCGTATTAAGTTAAACTTAACCGTAAAAAAATATCGATATTTAATTATATAACAAAAAGCTATTGGTAAAGTTGCAAAACAATTGTTATTTTTTTGTAAATTAACTTTTTAAAGTAAAATTTTAAATTTGATCTTTGTTCTCTTACTTTATTTGATAAATAAGTGTATTTACTAAAACATATAGTAACCTCGATTTTGATGTGACCGTATTGCCTTGGCTGAGAATTAGGAGACTGTATAATCAACGCTAATAATTTTTAACAACTTACTGTTGCTCATTTTGCTTCCTGCACAAGCCTAAGTTGTAAAATATAGTTAAAAGTATTCAAACTTTACTTAAATCACACTTTTGACCAATAAATATTCTAGCAAATAATTTATTTATAACAATGAAAAATGTACTTTCTTGTAACACAGTTTGAAACATATCATCATATTCACTATTGCAGTAAGTTACAATTTAAATCATTATCATTATTCGTATTATAATCAATACTAGTGCTATTATTATTATCATTATTATAAATTTTATTATTATTATTATGTTTACTATTATTTTTATTAGTATTATTATACCTATGATTATAATGATCCCTTAATAATTACATACAACACCGTCAAAAATGTTTTGTTAAACTTTTACTGGCTAATATAGTTGCAAAATAGTTTTAAGACAAAGAATGTGTTCGTATGATAAGAGCAACTGAAGAAAAATTATCATGGATATTTAACAATAATGTATGTTACCATGGAAGAATTCTAATAATGAGAATAATAACAGTAATAATAATGATAATAATAAAACTAGTTATAACAGTATTAATAATAATAATAAAATCAACTGTAATAATTGTTATTATGATAGTTATGATAATAATAATAGCAATAATACAATAAACTTCAATAATAAAAATTAAAGTAATTTTAATAATACTAATAATAATAGTAATAATAATAACAATAATAATGATAATAATAATAACAAAAAAAATAGTAATAAGTATGGTGAAACGATACTCATTTGCATAGTGACTTATGGCAATTTTACGTAAAGAAAGGTATTTCAAATTAAGTTAGAAAAAGTACATTCTCATCGTTTTAAGTAAGATATTTTGCAACAATTTTCAATAACCTAACTGTCATTCTTATTAAAGTGTAGTTTGTATTATTAAAACCGTATTTTACAACTTTGGCACGTGCAGAAAAAAAAATTGCAACAGTGAAATGTAAAAAATTATTAAAGTTGATCATGAGGGTCCACCAATATAAAGTTGTAAATACGCGTAATCTTGATTTTATTTAAAGCTATGACATATTTGAAAAAAAATCATAAATTACTCTTGCGTGGTTTCCAAGATATTTCAGTTTTCATTTTAAATGTGGCGCCTCGATAATCCTAGAGGTATAATGTGGAGAGGAGGCATTACCAACAGCAGCGGCTTGCCACGCCAACGCACCGACAGAAAATTGTTTTTTTTTAACATCAATTTTTTGCGTACTTCCAAGATCTCAAACGGAACAGCCTTTTTGGTAGGTTGTAGAGTAGTAATCGATGAGTACAATGCCATTTGAAAAATGGCATTATTTTGAAAAACCAGCCGTGTCCGAACTTTTTTGCGGAGGAAATTGCGGAGGAAACTCTCCCCAAGTTAAGTATTACGTGAAGAACGTCCTGAAGTTAAAAAATCACTTTTATCACGAATGATTGTGGAAGATTAAGACGCAAAAAAGTTCATTGTGTTGTTCGTACAGTACAAAAACTTTATTCTTAAAGTTCTTAAAAATTTTAGAAATATTAAAAATCCATACAAGCAATGATTTATTTATTTAAAAAGTAGCAAACAAGCATTAAATAAATTTTATACATATTTACTCACAGATAGACATGCATATTTGCTCAAATGTACTAATATCTAAATTTTTCAAAAGAAGTATTCGTCAAAAAAAAAAGGTAATTAAATAAATTATTTCTAAATATAGTTAATGACTAAACTAATTTAATTATCAAACAGCAAATAACAATTAATACTTGAGATAAGTTAGAAACTACAAGATAACACGTAATACTCGGATTTTTTTGTAACAGGACCACTCATGGCAGAGTGTGTAAGGGCCTCAGCTAGTTGCAGGAGGTTAAGAGTGTAAATCTATTTAAAGTTTTCTTTTTTTTTTTTTACAAATTGCTAAAAAGAAAAAAAAACTAAGTCATAAGTTTAAAAACGTGTCATGTACTGTGGTGCAAAAGGGACAGGAGGTACGGCAAAGGAGGTGTAGGGTGGAGGGAAAGGAATATACAAAAGAACCTATGATAATTATCAACACTCCAGATAATGTTTATAATAGAAAAAACTATGAATACTTTAGGAATGTTGGAAATAACAGCATTTTAAAAAAAAATTATATGTGGTCTATTCAATGCTTGTTATCAAAATACTGTGTAGTAGTAGCTACGTAAAAAAATTGAGCTATTACAGTTGCAGATGCTCTGAAAAAATACTGCATTAATCTGTATAGAGTACTTAAAACAGTTCTCAGTGATAATGAAAAGAGTTTTCAGAATAAGATACTGACTAATTTAGTCTTAATTTTTAGTTCTAACCGTAAGACTACAACATTTTTCTATCTCTAATCTAACGGCTCACCAAAACGTAGCCATGTCATGCTTGCAAGCTTCTTAAAAACAAATCATTAATATGTTTGTAAATTGGTTTACGGCAGAAAAGCACGACTACCATCTCGTTGTCTAAATGAAAATCAAATTCAATTTTATTCTAATTCTCATACTAATTTGATCCATTGTTCAAGAGACTTACTTCAAAAATTCTTATGATGTGCTGACAAAATGCAAGTATGAAATAAATAAAACTATGACAATTATCCTAGACCTCAGAAATTAATAGTCAGTTAACATAATGAAATTTTTGAAATCACTAATATAAACAATCACTATTACAACATAATGCTTAAAGCACAAAATTGAAAAATAATGATCAAAGATATAGATAAAAAAAGTGCTGTTTTATATAGGTCTTTAATAACGAGGTCTTTCTAAATTCAAGTAGGCCGAAAAGATAATAAATTTTATTACTTTGACACTTTCACTTTATCAAAAAAAAATTATTTTTTGGAATGGAGTATATCAATACCTAATAGTTCATTAGCGAGAGACAATAAAAAGATTTAATTTCATGTTTTTTAGTAGTAAAAGAATAAGTAATTCTCTTTCAGATATATTTCAGGATAAAGTATTAGTAGTTTTGTCCCAATTAAAAGTTAGATTCATTGGATTATTTTTAACAATTCATAAAACAATTTGAATTTCGTATGTAGTTTTTCACTTATATCTGCCCTTCTATTGATCTTAGAGAATTTTTTTGACCATTAAACTCTTTGTGATAAAACTTTCTATGAAGTAGATACTTTTGCAAATTCATTGTTTTTTGTCAATAAAATTTAGATGGAAAAAAAGTTGAGAAAAAAATTTTATTTACCGAAAAACTTTAGATTGGCATAACAAAAAAACTATTATGTGAACTTGAACATAACCACAAAAGAATATAGGTATTAAGTTGCATAACGAACATTTCTTTGTATAATTGCAAAATAGTTCTTGGTTTTTGTAATTTAATTTTTAAAAGTGAGACTTCAAAATGATTTAACAAACTTAACAGTCATTTTTTTACATTTTGCTTTGATAAAAACAGTGTATTTAATTTTTGTCACAATGACAAATAAAAAATAGTGATCTTTGTTAATTTTGACGTATTGCCAGCCCAAATTGTGTTTTGCAACTCAAACAAATACAAATGTCTCAGTCAAGTTTGCATACTTTCTTTTCCTACCAAACGTCATTGAATTGGTTATAAATAAACTCGAACTTAAGAAAAGGTGCTCTAGGTTACTCTTACTTTATTTAATTTTTTATTGCAAAAAAATTTAACTTTCCATCCACATGTATTTCTGCATCACAGTATCGGAGCACTTTCTTATTTCTATTAAAATACTAACCAATAAAAATCAAGAATGTAACATTAAACCAGCTGGGGCAGCTCACCTCTTTCATCTGTACCTCTTTCTTGTGACTAGGTGGCTGACCGATTGCAGTACGCATATGTCAAAACGCGAGCTACGCCTGGCGTTTGAATTTTAATAAATTTTTTAACATAATTATACAGTTACTAACATCGTATTCAATATTTAAAATGCTTAAGTCGCAAAGTATGTACAAAAAGTGATTGCAATAAGAAATATATATTTCTTTAATTTTGTGTATACTTTAAATTTGAGTTTTTGTTAATAAATTATAAGTGCTTTTTCTTATGATCAACGTTTGTCACAACTATTGTTCATCTAGAAACTTTTGTGTTACATCGGTATTAATTTCATCTTCTACTCTATTTTTAGTCGTTATTATTTTGTGTCGGGTTGGAAGCATTTTCGATAAATCGTCATATGCCATCTTTTTCATTATTTCAAATTCTTATGTGCTCAACATCAGAGCAAGTTTTTCCTGGACGGTATTTATTTGTTTATTTGTGTGCAAATTAAACTGTTTCAGTCTTTTCTTATTTGTAACAAATGGTTTTTTAAGAAAATGATATAAGAAAAGCAAACTCTACATTTAAGTGCACACTACATTCAAAGAAAGCAAGTCTTTATTTTATTGTATTAATTTTTTACCGTTATACAATGAATATATACTAAGTAAGAATTTGTTAAATAAGCAAATCGATACTACGTTAGTAATAGCTGTTTAATTATGTAAAACAATAAAATAAAATTACAACACCAACGGTAGCCCGTGTTTTAACACATGCTCACTGCAACAAGTCAGCCACCTAGTGGCAAGAGAGCGTTATAGATAGGAGCACTGCGCTGCCACAGCTGTTATAATGTGACATTTTTTATTTTTTTTTAGCTTCCATTATTATGAAAAAAAAAAAAATCTTTTAGGAGTGTAATGCAGAAATACATGAACATAAAACGTGAATTTTTTTGCAATAAAAAATTCAGTTATCAGTACGTTATGGCTAAAAATAGAGAGTTTTTGCATTTTGACTCAAGAGTAGGCTAGACTATACTTTTTTGTATTTGTGTTCTTTGATGACAAACACAATGACTTTTGTAAGAAAATAAAATATGCAAAATTAAGATATTTGCTACTGATTACGTTGCAAAATACAATTTACGCTGTGAAAATGTCAAAATTCTTAAAATATAATTTTTTTATTTGTTATTTTTACGAACAATTAATGCAATGCGTTTCATTGAAATTCATTGAAGCAAAATGTCGATCGACTGACCATACAGTTAGTAATATTACTTCAAAGTTTTACTTTAAAAAGTTAATTTACAAAAAAATAACAATTTTTTTGCAACTTTACGAATAGCTTTTTGTTATATTATTGAATATCGATTTTTTTTTACGGTTAAGTTTAACTTAATCCGATAGTTTTTTTATTACGTTGATCTAAAGTTTTTTGGTGTGAGAAATTTTTTTCGAACTTTCTGGCCATTAACATGTTATTAACAACAATAAGAAATTGGCAAAAAAGGTTAATCTTTAGAAAATCTTATGACAATGAGATTGGGGGTCGAAAAATTTCTCTAAGAGTGGCAGAAACAGAGATATAAGCAAAAAACTAAATTAAGTGTTAGCAGTTTTTCACACCTTGTTAAATAAATAAACGAAGCTGACTTTTAATATGGCCAAAACTTTCTTTCCCGTATTTTTGGAAAAATTCTTTAGGTGAATGACCTATGGTTGCTCTACTGGAAAACATGAGATTGAAGAATCTTTCGAGCCATGGACTATAAGTCATTGTAAATACAATAAGCTTACATTTGTCTTACGTACGTGTTTGATCGCAAATGTGGTTATGCTACGACTGACTCTTTATTATGTCATTATGATACGATATTTGGGACATGATGGACTTTTTCAATAAATCACTTGCTAAAGTCTATTAACATAAACAAAAATGTCAAAGTGTATTTTGCCTCAAAACTCGACGGAGAACGTTATAACAATAATTTCTTTATGTTTTCGTCTATACTTTTAAGGATAATTTTTATTATTTTTAAAATGAAGCTTCCAATAATTTGTTATTTTAGTGCCAACGAAGAAAGCACCCTTAAATTGCTGTAGAATAAATCATCTACTATGTCTTCATGTTTAACTTAATTTACAGTGGGCTGTCCAACTTAAACATGTCACTTTGTACATATCTGTTCATATATACATATACATATGTATACATCTCATACTAATATGTAAAGCAAAATCGCTAAGATCGATGTAATCGCTAACCGCGAAAACTATCGAACCAACTTTGCTGAAATTTTGCGTACCGACTCTAGACACTTTCTAGATGGTTTTTGTATGGTTTTTATTGTGAAAAATTTAATAACAAAAGCAATGAATAAGCTAAAAAATTTTAAAAATACGCCAACTTTAGTTTAGTAGGATTCGCTAGGTAGCGTCAATATAAAATTGAAGCTACCTGCAACATAATGAAACAAGTGTGGTTATAATAGGCTGGAGTGTCGCTAAACATTTCTGCAATCGTCTACTGGCAGTTTATTGAGCTGCATTAAGAATGTAGATGATAGTCGCTTAGCTGGGTATCCCAGTTACCGAAGACACTATTCTCCAATGGGCAAGTAATCTAGGTCTACTGTCTCCCCAAACCTCCAGGAATGATGAGCGCCACCAAAAAAAATTTACTCTAACCGATGACGTCTCCGGAGAAATACCAAAAGACGTGTCTAGCCAGAGCACATCCTGCTCTAACACTTCAGAGTTAAGTGGCCGTACCACAATTTGGCCTAGTGTTATCAGCGAATTTTTTTACTACAAATGAAAGCCAGAGAAGACAGCCTAATAGAGTACGGGCAGCCACAACTACCAACTTCTTAGTGGTCGTTCCTACGGCATACCTACAGAGAAGGTATTCTCCAGGCCCACTTTTCCGACTAACGGTGAGTGGTTGGTTACCCGGGAAACGAAATATATTTTGGTCAGCGGCATATCTCCCTCATATACGGTCTCTGTACACAGACTTCAAGCTACTAACAGCTGGCTCTCCATAATCAAGAATAATAATAAGGAATAACTAGAAATTTCACCACTGACCTTTTTCAGGGCCAATATAAGAATTAACGTTCATTACTTAACCTTTAATCTCATCGGTTCTTTTAAGGGCCACGTAAGTTTAAACTACTTTGCCAACACATACATTTTCACGACCATTTCCGGAAACATTATTCGTCAACTGAAAGACTATGTAAAGCCGGCCATTATTAAGCCAAGTCAGTCATTAACACTGGCAGACGTCACGAGCAGAGTTGTTCGTTGCAAGGCTGGAAACCCTGGCAACCGACGACTCTATATGACTCTCTTGATTCTAAGCATTCAACCAGGATTCACCGATCCTCTCCAAGGTCTGCGCTCGACGAACTGAACAGCTATAAAGGAAAAAAATACTTGAGCAAATGGGAGTCTCCAATGGGCAAGCATCACGAACCAATCTCTACTAATCGCTCCACCTTAGATCATTAAAAAAACTGAGTCTGCAAAAAAAGGTGCTTTAGACAGCAATGTCTTCGACGTTATATCAGGAGACGTTAGGAAAGAGCACTACAATTAGCCCCAAAGCTTCGGACTTTGTAATTTTTCTCCCGATCAGCCCAAGTCTTGAACAACAGGCCAGAGAAGATCACCCTGAGGTATCCAGGCAGTCACAATTGTAGTAAACTTTAATCAAGAAAGAGTTTACTTTAGAAGCTCACCGGTCTTTTTTACGGCAATCAGACGTCAAACAACCTTGCCAAAAAATATATTAAAACTTAACAAACTTAACAGAAAATAGCCATTAGGGGTCACAAAAGTTGCAAGAGGATGAATTGGAAGGAAAACTTCAAATGTATCTAATGAATACAATTTTAGGCGTCAAGAAACTGACGCAGAAAATTTATTGAGATTGGAATAGCAGCCTTAAAATCAACAAATCAGAAATCCCTTACGTGAAAGATCAGCTTTTTATTTTATCCTCACAGTTATCTCTTAAATCTTTAAAGATCTAAATTTAGTTTTCAAAATAAGAAGAAAATATATTTGTATTTTTGTCGCAATAAAAAATGTAAAGATTAAGATCTCGAACTTTGTTGCTCTGGTAATAAAGTTGTGAGATAAGAAAAGAAGAATTCTTTTGAAATGTATTTTTGAAAGTTACAATCTCAACATCTTTAAAAAATAGCCCCCTTTGTAAATTACACGGAAGAGACTGCAAATCAACCGCTATTTATGGCCAACGATTATCTTATGGCATAAGAAATTCATGGTACTTTTCAGCATAATTATATTTTTTTTAATTTTTAAAGCTTATCATTTGACCAACTAAGCTGTATGGATTGCGAACAAACATGTTTTTAGTAAGAAGATTTTTGTTCTGAGAAGTTTCAGAAATAAATGTGAAATTTCTATCTGAAAACGTTTCACATTACATGTCAACACACTACGGCGTTCCATTTAGTAAGTCTCGGTTGAAGCCGAGACGGGGGGCCGCTAGTCTTCATATATTATGAAGTCAACTCAGAGGGGCATCTCACACAACCCCCCTACAGCCCCTCATCACCCTCTTACAGACCCACACTTACCCTCCATTACTTCCCTACAGACCCCCACAAAATAAGATTAAATTCCATCATGCGTTCTTTTATTTTGACCCATTACAATTTTTGTCCTTACCCATTACCTTCCCAACAGACCCCCCTGCTTCCACACAGCCTGCTACTGTCCCCACGGATTTTTCTTTGCTTCCACACCCCCCTACTTCCCTTTATTACTTTTGGACAACTTGACCGATATTTATGGACCAAATTATATAAACACAAGAGTACGTGTCACATACGTATGTATAAAAGCAAGCGTATTTTATTTCTTTATTAATGTATGTATGAATATTTTTTACATAACTTTTGATCCATCCAAAAGCTTTCATTCTTTTATTTAAATATAATTTCGTGTATGTATATATATATATATTCATGTGGAATCATATGTACAAGGAGGGGGTAATTATGCGATTAAATTAGAAGCTATGCAGATGTGCGTTGAGTCCTACCATGTTATTATAATATATTTAAAAAGCACGTAGAGTCTGCATGAATTTATTTCCCTTAATATTATTACTATGTGGGGACAAAAAATTTTTTTATAAAAAAAAATTAATAAGGGTTAAATATACTTAATTTTCGTAGAACTTGTTTTAATAAAATAAAAAGAGTCAGCATAACTTTTTTTATTATATAAAACCATGTTATAATTTTAGTTTTGAGATTATTTTTGCCATTTTAGTAAAATTCTGAATGAAAATATAATTCAATGTGTTCTTATCATAAATCCTTACATTATTTTACAACTTCAAAAAATCTTTTTATCACACGCCCCAGGGGCGAATAAAGGGACTTTATACATACTACTGATTATTTATTTCTTATAAAACTAACAGAACGATTATAATTTGATCAGTATTAATTGTACTGCAATAAGTTCGTAAGTATAAGATTTTTGGTTTGCTAAGCTCTTTTTGTTAATAGTTATTACAAATTACGTATAAAATGTTAATTCTTATACTTTGTTGTTAATATTAGATACTTATAAAATATGTAACTACTAATACCTTAACTTGTCAAAAATTCAGTTTCAACCTATATTTTCAATTTCTATGATGTTTTCTCTACGATTTCAAACAAAGATCTCATTTTTAATTTTGCATTCCGAGAAAGTAACGTATAATTGACCGTAAAAAAATAAAAGTTATTCCTAGTATAATGCCACATTGTATAAGATTTGAGTTTGATACTTGTTTATAGTCTTAAAGATGCTACAACTAATAGGCATTGTTTTTTCTAGAGAATGTAAGGTAATGGTCAAGTTTTTCTGGTAGTTAGTGTTATTCTTAAAATGAAAACCTTAATAATACCTCTTTTTTTTATCACTATCTTGTCTTCTACGTTACACTTTAACAGCTTATTAATTTGTAAACTTGTCTTGTTACATAAGCTATCTGACATGATTAAATTTTTAATTATTATTACTATTGTACCTGTTAATAATCCAAGTTCATGTGTTTGCAAGCCTTTACGAACATTGTTTGATATTTTTACGGAAATTTTACTATCTAATTTATCAACACCTTTGTATATTGCATAGTCGATGCTGTAAAAAGTTTAAGTTTCTCCATTTAATTGATCCAAAATTTTATTGTTGAAAGAAAAATACATTCATCATGTCAAGTTAGTGTAACCTTATTAACGAGAGATTTGCAGTTATTACCAAATATTTTGGTACAGACTCCATTTGTTATACATGATTTAGCAATGCTAAATTCCTAGTACTCTTTTTCCAATTCTCACCAATGATTTTGAATCTTTTTTATCACTACAACGGATATTATTTTGTCATGTTGAAATTTTTAAGTAGTTCCATAAGAATAATGATTTCATAGTTTCTTTATTCTAACAGTTATAATATTGTTTCTTATCACTAGAAGAATTTGTCAAAAATCTCCTACTTATACTATTTATTTGTTATCAAAGCAACGTTTTGTGTTACACAACCCTCACAACATACTGTCAACGATTTCTAGAGAATTTTTCGGAATCATAGAAGCCTCGTCCCATATAATTGAATTAATTTTCTTTAATTTTTTATCTGCTGTCTTAAATTTTACAAATGCACTTTAAGTATTATCTAAGTCAAGAGGTAAGCGGAAAGTTCTATGACTGGTCATACCGTTTGATAATAATACTAATGCAATTCTTACCAAGCCATAAGCAAAATATTTTTATCCTAAGAAAGGAAGTTACAAATAAGTGTTTTGTATAAGTAAGTCTTTCCAGGTCCTCCAAAAACATTTATGAATTACGGTTTTAGATTTTGATTATAAATATTTGAAAAAATTTTTTTTTTATCTTCATTAAAATTTTTGTACATCATGCTAAATATTTTCTTACTCATGTATGTTTTCTTAATATTACAGTTGTTCATATAGTTGCTGATTGTTGCTATTGGTAAGGTAAAAGACTCACATGATTTACCTTCTAGATCTAAAATTTGATTATTGTATAGAAGAGTACAGTTATCATTATCATTATTGAAATCGTCCGTAAAATATTTTTTATCTATATTCCAGATTTTATCTTCCTAAACGATTTCTGAAATCAACAGCCAAGCAAATAATTGTTTCATTCTTTAGTATTCTATTGTCTTAAGCCTTATTCCTTTCCTGTTAGTATAACACGTCACTATTATATATAAGTCCTGTTTTCCTCACTACCTCCAAATATCCATTGCATCTTAAAAATATTTTTGCATGTACATTGGAATTCCTATATACGTAGATAGTAGTATGTAGAGGTTTCTTATTTTTTCTTTTATTTCAGAATTTTTTGATTAATTTGATGCACTGTTTGGTATTGCACCTAATAGTCCTTGATAACGCTTTATTCTTTGATTTTTTTGATAACACCTCAAATAATTCAGGCAATTACATTAAATCATAATGTATGATTGTACAAAAAATTGTTGTGGTAATCTTCCTTTATATAAGGGACTAAAGTTTTTATTTCCTTGTCTGTAAGGTAGTCTATTTGTATAATATTGCAACATAATAAGTTTTCTATTTGATTTGCAACAATTTCTGAAATACCTGGTACTCCTTTTATCTATTTAAAAAAAAAATTAGAAAAAAAACCATAGGATCGTTAAAATCAGGGAGTTTATTTAAGAATGTCTCTTCAGGATAATGTCTTTTATTACGTTGAGGTTACCACAATGATCAAAGATTTCTGGTAATAGTGAGTTTGATATTGTGATTGCACATTTAACACTTAGTGGGTATTAGTTAAGTGTTTTTGTTAACTTTTTTTCGCAAAATAATGGTTTTTAAATTTCGTTAATTTTCTATTTGTACTTTAATGTAAACGTTCGTACTTTTTAGATAAGAGATTTTTCTATATAGTGTAAGTCAAAGTTTTAATGTGTTCTATGAGATAACTAGCTTTTCATTAAGGCCAATCGTGTTTTAATAGAAATTTGATCATCTGTTTTCAGTGAAATTTGATAAAAAGTGTTTGGTGTTATATGAAAAATTTGTTTTTGAATTTTAATATTGTGCACACGTTTTCCTTTTTGTTTTATTTTTTCACTTATTCGTCATATAAAACTTAAAATATTATTGTATTATCTAATTTAATACTTAACATTTTTGTTTTGAAACAGAAGATTTTTTAAATTCTTTTTATTTTTACTTAAAGGACTGAGACGCATTCTGATTGATGTTGCCATAGCATTTATAAGAACACTTTTAATTTCTATAAAACTCTTATCAAAGTCTTCTGTTGACTTTTATCAATGTACTACTTTTTTTTTGTTTTAACGTTTCCATTTTTTTTGGATAAATTGAAAGACAAATTTTTTACAATTTTCTTAATACTTGCATTTTAAAAAATTTATAAAATATTTTTACCTCAATCAAAGTTTCTTAAAAATGTCACGTTTAGTTTTAAGTTACTAAAATCGTTACCAAAACAAAACAAAACGCCAGAATCAGTAAATTAAATTTTTATGTTTAAATTTATTATATTAAAACAACCTTGTACTTTAAAAGTAGCTCTATAAGTTTTAATTTTAGACATACCGAGATAATACTCTTTAGAATCTTGAATATTTTCCAAACAATTATTTCTGATGATAAGTGACTTATAATAATACCATTTTAACAATATATTTTTAATCGCTATGAGTCTTGTTTTAGAATAATTATTATTATTGTATAAGAATATTAAAGTAATTTTAGTTCAACGATTTTTATCATTGAATAAACAATTTTTGTTGTTTTTAAATGCATGTGTGAATATTAAAATAGACAATTATTACCTTTCATGACTTGTCCTAAAATATTTATGTCATCGCACAAATTTTTCAAAATTATACATGAAACAATGTTTTCTTGTATATTTTTATAACTATTGTTTCTATTCACAATAAATTTCGTTAACTACTTTTATTATATCATTGTTTTCTCATTACTTTTTTGTCTGAAGAGATCTTATTTATTTATCATTATTTTTTTTTACTGTATAAATCCACTTTCTTATTTTGCGACTAAACTTTCTTCATAATAGATGTTACATTCTTTGGTTAAGTGAAGACTAACGTAAAATTTTCTATTTCCATCCCATTTTATATTATATTTATTTCCTCCATGATAAAATCTTAAGACTCTTAAAAGAGTCGTACTTAACGAAAGTCGTCACTCAACATAGCTGACTGTGTATGGCATGGCTCTCGGAAGTGTCAAGTGACAAATGAGGCAAGCCACGACACTTTTACGCATGATGTCAGCAAGTACCTGCTCCATGGCAAATAAGACAAACAAGTTTAACTAAAACTTCTTGTAAGGTGCATTTCTTTGAGTGGCGTTTAAGTTAGTTGCCCGCTGCCCCTCATCAAGTGCAGGCATTAATAAATAAAATTAAAAGAGCAACCAGACGTTCAGTCTTTTCTGTGTTATTTTTTATAGAACCAACATAAAATAAATTAATATGAAATATTTTACAAGAAATTTCAGTTATTATTAAAAAAATAAATAATAATCCAACGGAAAGAATAAATGTCACTCATCTTAATTAATAATCAAAGTAGAGTTGTGAGTATTTAAGGCCAGTATTCAAGTTTTTAGCAGAAAGAAAGGTGCGTTAATACGGATATTTTATACAACTTTCTTTATCTTCTCTCTCTTAAACAAACAAATAGTTGGACTAACTACTGTCTCACAGCCTGTAAAGAAGCGTCAGACTGTAGTCCACAATCTTTGGTCTTTAACCAAAGGCAAAATAGAATCATAATAATTATCATTCAACAAAAATTGGTACCAGAGCGTGGTTTATGATCATTAGCTATTCATTTTATTGCAACATGTTCTCTTAGTGATACTTGTAAAGAAACAATAAACATCATTCAAAAAAGCATGTTTATAAATGGTGCGTAACCCACCATATAGCTCAGTATGCGTGGACTCGTATGTGCTGTGGCTGTGCTAAGAGCTCTGTATATGCAATACTTTATTATAGTTTAAAAAAAAGAAGTAAATAAAAAACAATAAATAATAATACATTAACAAATTAACGGTAAAATAAACAAAAAGAGGTTACTGACATAAAATAAAATTTAAAAAGTGAAGTGAAAAATAAAATAATTTTATATTTTAAATAATAATAGAGGAATAAGAAACAGGTAATGTCTTTTACTAGACACTGACGAGACAAAACAAATACAATATTCCTATCCTGAACCTGCTAATCTGAGCGATTTATCCTTTTGGTCCTGCTTGAGTAGCGGACATTCTTTACCCAAGATCTGCTAACCAGAGCGGTCTTTTTATTCCTATCTTAAATCTGCTAATCAGAGTGGTTCATCTTGATTAGTTCTGCTAAAGTAGCGGAAACTCTATACCCTAGATCTGCTACTTAAAGCGATTTATCAAAATAACAAATACAAATACACCAACATATTATCACTTAATATTGTTAGCTGTAGAAGAAAAATTCTTAAAAATAAAGTAAGGATTAAATATTAGCTAAGAATTTCACTTACATACACGCAATTGTTCATAAAATGATAGTTAATGAAACCCCCGATACATAATTTTGCGAGTAATATAAAAGGTAAGAGAAGTGGTAAGAAATTGTTTGTGCAGGAGCTTATAAAAGAAAAAATGATCTCGAAGAAAAATGAAAAATAATTAAAGATTAAATACAAAAGTACCATAATTAATTTACACAAATTTAATTCTGAATTATCGTAAAGTAAAATTGGTAGTTTTTCAGCAAAAATCAACAAACAATGCGACAATCCGATCATTTTCACGGAAAAACAGCTTTTAAAATTAAAAGAAAAAAAAAATAAAAAGTCTGGAAATTTCCTAATAATCAAAAATTTATTATAATTTTCCCTTACCTTACTCATGATTCATAGGCACATAAATTGCGCGTTGCACATACAGAACACTCATATGGGCGTATCAATATTATCCCGGAATCTGTCGCAGTGCATATATTTTTAGTAATGTATATCATAGTAAATAAATAAAAAACAGGACCAAGTACCTTATATGAGCATGCAGATGAGTACTGTATTAATACATATAGAATAATTTGTATTAAGGCATCAGCGCCTGCGTTGTCACATACTTGCATAAATGCGTAGAAATACTAACACAGATCCATACCCTGTTAATAATATGTATGCTAGTCAGTCGCCGAGAGTAGGAATAGTGATACCATATTTAAGTGCACCAGAAGGTGAATACTTTTCTTCAAGGCAGAGAGAGAGAGAGAGAGAGAGAGACAGTTTTAAATCACGCCCTACATTACGGTTGCGTAGCAATTACAATATATAGCTGTATAGGCCATCTAAGAAATCCCTTCGCCATTTACTTCTTTCCTTGAAGTAGATGATATCGTACAAGCGCGCCTGGTTACACACTCTCACTTTAGTTTTTCGGCATACTCATAGTACACTTATCGTACCGTCAGCACACGTATACCTCTAAAAATTAAAGCAAACTTCTTATACATGTATGCGTTAAACAAACGCTGATATTAGAGACATATACATACACTTACACCTACATACATATATATTTAATTATTATTTCACTACTTATGTCTTTTGCAATGAATGTCAAGGATTTCATAAAATGTTTTTTGCAAACAAATAAACAAAACAAAATAATAGCAGAACTTTGTTTATTACACGCACTTAAAAAATGTAAGATAAAAATAAATGAATAAAAAAAGAGAAAACGCACGTAAAGCAAATTATACAACTAAGAAAATTGAAAAAGAAAACGATAATGCCGATATGACAGTAGCTAAAGCGCTGATAATGTCCCTCAATGCCAACTTCTCATTTCAGCATGCGACTAACTTTATCCCTATATTCGATGAAAAAAATATTTCACTTAAGGATTATTATAGAAGATGATAGAAACGCAGAAAGCTAGGTCAGAGATGATCAAAAAGATTTATATAAAATAGCAGTATTACTGAATCTACGAGGTGCCGTACACATAAGCGTAAGTGGCCAAGATTTCGAAAACCCCGAGGCATTTATAACCCATTTAAAAAAAAGATATGCGACAGCAAAAACCATTGCTTATTATTAAACTCGGCAACAGAAAGTGCACCAGCGACAAGGCTAATCGGTTGGTGAATATTATGATTATGTAAACCTGTTGCTGAGCAGTGATGAAGAAGCCTTGATAAAAAATAAAGTCAATACATAAAACGACCATATGATGACCCCTATAAAAAAGATAGTATCAGATATGTGCATAAAAGGACTAGCACCTGTGATGAACCAGCAAGTAGATGCAAAAGAACCTATTTTTCTAGTCGATGCCTTCGAGTATGCATTAAGATTGGAGAGCCGAATAAGAGCGGGTAAGATTCTGAATACGTGATACCAATGACTCCTTCGTAGTGATTTTAAAAATAATTCAAATAACCCATATCAACAGCAGAGTAGATATCCTGATCAGCTATTCTCATCTCGTCAAATAGCATAAGTTAATGGACAACAGATCAACAATTAGAACTATCACGCTACTAGGTAGTATAATAAACATTAAAATAATAATAAACAATATTAATAATATAATAATGGACAAAGTTGCCGTGGAAATAATTAGAATCGAGAAAGAGTTCAGAATTTTTTTTTTTTTTTTTTTATTTGATAAAGAGAGGAGGGGAAAATCTTCATAGATACCCCAGCTAATCCGGTGGTAGTGTCAGATTCACCCAGTGTGCCTACTGACTAAAAACTAACCTCTCCGCATGGAACAGGTCCGTGAGGACCACTCCCCTAGAAGAGAAAAGGGCATAGGAGAAGAAGGAAGAAGGAAAATAACGAAGAATTTCGGTAGCCGACTCGCTCTCGAAGAGATGAGAGAAGGGGGCACTTACGCACCTGGGCGAAGCTCGATGTTTGGCTTGTGCCGAAATAGAGTTAGTTCAGAATTTTGAAAATCAGTTAAAAAACATCTAGTTATAACCAGAACATTTTTAGACAATATTGTAACGAAAATCTTAACGATTATTACACTGAAAGAAATGATAATTTAACCCCTAGGAATAATCAAGAATATCGAGGCAGAGGTCATAATTATAATAGATATTCCCAAAAAAATAATTATAATAATTATAACCAACGAAGTTTCAATCCTCATTATCAGAATTAGAATTTTTAAAATTAGTACCAATCAGGAGATGACTGTTTTCCGCGTCATTAATACTCTCAGGTGGCTCACTCCAATTGTCGTTCGGAGGTGAGCCCTAAAGACAGAATTCAACCCTTACACTGAATGTTTTAGCACAAAGTAATAAACGTTGCAACAGAATCAAAATAGTCTACATTGGTACGTGCCAGAGACTTGGTGTAGACGACGAGCCTACAAGCATAAGGTTGTCAATCTCAGAAAGTAAACGTCGCTTTATTACACTCATTCTTGATAATATCGCAACTATAAACCTGATCATATGAGATCAGTTGCACATATATTTATGTGGGGGGACTAGTAAAATTATTAATCTTACTGGACTTACACCTCACCCACTCTTAACTGAAGAATCAACGTATGTGACTATACAAGGAAAGCCTACAATTTTTTATGTGATCCCTAACGATTTTCCGATCAAGGATAGTGGTTTATTTAGTACAAACTTTTGTAAAGAATGATGAGCCACACTATCGTATTGTTATAATGCTATAGTATTAAGTGATAACGTCGTAACCCTAATTTCGTTTTTAAAAACTCTTGAAGAAAAAGAGCGATTGGAAAAGAATGAAAAAGAACACAAAGCAGTAAAACTTAAAAAACTAGCACAGGAAAGTCAGATTTCCGCTACCATTCCTAATACTAACAAGGAGACATAGAGCCTTAGGGATTAAATTGACCGACAAAACGTTTGTAATGGATACATTCGTAGGCCCGCTCAAAAGGTCAAATATACCTTAATACGCAAAATTTAGAGACATAAAAGCTGATCTTTATTTTCGAGATGGATTTGACAATATGATTTTATAAGAAAGGAGTGACAATTAAATAAAGCCCACTAACAATAAAACTGATTAAAGTAAAATGTAAAGTGAAAATAATAACTCTAACAACCAAGATATACTTTAACCCCATGCTATTGACCACAGGAAAATACTCCTAATGTAGAACAACATTGCCCTCATGAGGAACAAAAATATATCAATAAACCAACTAAATATATTATCAAGGCTTAAACCCGTCAAAAAGTGACAATTAATTTATTTAATACTAAGTTAAGTACGTGATACTTATCACGAGTCAACGTAGGATGTGATGACGTAAATTTAGGCGAAGGAATAGTAAAAAAGGAAAATGGTCAATGTGATATTACGGCGATAAACACTAATAAAAATGATATTACGATTGAAACAGATCCAAGAGAATTTTTACCCCTAGAATATAATGTCCCTGAATTTCACTTCGATACTAGTAGCAAATATACGAGACCTGTTATTAAAAATACACAAGAAAGAATAAGAGACCTTAAAGGACTTGTGAGTACCCGTCATTTAAACCTGGATGAACAAGACTAAATTTATTGATTGATTTCCGAATTTCCAGAAATCTCTTTGTTGCCAAAAGATCCTTTATCCTGTACTAATTTTGTTATTCATAAAATTCCGATGGAAAGTAACATCTCTATTAACACTAAACAATATCGCCATCCACCGGTACATAGAAAAGTCTTAGAAGAACAAGTTGCAAAATAACTTAACGATGGAAATATTGAGCCCTCGTTACCACCATATAATTTATCTCTGTGAATCATTGCTAAAAAACCTTATAGCCATGGAAACCCAAGATACAAAGTAGTGATTGATTTTGGAGAACTAAATAAAAAGATCATTGGTAATGTATATGCATTGCCCAACGTCGCAGGTATTACTGACCAGTTGGGAGGATCTGTATATTTTTTAGTTTGTAATTTAGCAAGTGAACTTTAAAAAATTCCTATGAGTAGATAAACTATGGCGGTTCGAGCACAGCTGTGCTCGAACCGCCACGGCGGTTTGGGCACATTCGCTTTTTCTCTCTCTGTTCCCGAGTACCCCCGAACTGTTCCCCGATGATTTGCTTCCGAAGTGTAGCTGCTGCGAGATGAAAATATGGAAAGCCATAAATCTCGCTCTTAGCGTATATGACTGTGTTAGCTGTTAGATGGTGAAAGTATTCCCGAGTACCCCGAACTGTAGCTGCTGACGAGAGAGAAAAAGTATGAGGAACGGGTGCTCTCTCGCTCTTTTACCATACTTGCCTGTTCTGCTGAGAGATTACACTAGGAGAACCGACGATATCTCTCGTGCCTGTTCTTCGCTGCTGAGAGATTATGCGATGCTCGGAAAATAGGCTTTCTCTTTTACTATACGTACCTGCATGCTTTTGAGTTGCGATAGCTTTTTCCACCGCATACGACTTTATCGCGTAGGAGTTCGTGCTGCTGCCAAATGGAACATGAGATGATGTGTAATTTGAACGAGGAGAATGAATTTTAAAAATATTTGTTATATTTTTTTTTCTGTATGCGCATGCTTGACCTCTTAATTTCATTATTTTAATCTTACAGGCATCCAACAAATGTTTTTGGTTTCTTCTCTAAAATTTTTATTTGCATAACATGATAATAGGGGACGTGGAGTGGTAGGAAAATATTTAACTTATCGACCAAGTTTTAAGCCAAGATTTCTTGTTCCTACTATCATCGTCTTTAGTAAAAATTTCTTGATACTCAACATTAGTTATTAAGTTGCTTGTACTCGATTTATGCAACATATTGATAAAAGTCTTATTAAACAAATGTGATTTTTTAAACAATTCTACAATCTTTATCTTTTGATTTTTCCACAGATTTTGTTTTTTCAACTTTCGCATCTTTCTTCTCGTTTCTCTTTATAAATTTTTCCCATTCTGCTTATTCTTCGTAGCATTTTCAATATTTCCGTGTACTCAATTTTTCCTACATTATTTTTGACATACAATATAGGATTAGAAATTTAAAGGAAAATAAATTTTTGAAATATCTTTTATTTTCAAGTTAGTTTATTTTGTTATGAAAATGTTTTATAAAAAATATACAAACTTATTCTTTATTTATTTTTGCTTACTATCTAGATTTTTACAAAACTTTTTATTTTACAATGCAATATTAAAATGAAAGCCTACGACAAACTTTTTTCGTTTCATGCACACCCTCGCTTTCTTTTTCGAGCCTTTTTCTCTTGTTGTTCACTTCATAGATAATTTCTGGCGATGAGTCCACATCACAAGTTTGAGGTGATGTGAGGTCAATAAGAGGAACCGACCTGTCAACCTCCGGAGATGTTAGATCTATCTCGGGAATTGGCCTGACCACAGGAGATCTCAGGTCAACCTCAGGTGTTGACCTATTAATTGCAGGCGATTGCGTTAGATCAAAAACTGGAGCGGACATATTTTCTGAAATTAAAATAACATTAAAAATTATTACAAACACTGAATATTTAAAATACAAATAAGTTTTAAATTTTTATATCTTACCAAGAAACAAAGTGTCCCCTTCATACGCTTTCATCATCTCCTCGAGCTCCATCAAAAATGTTTCTCCTTCTCTTGACAAAGGTATTATTTCCACCTCCATCTGATCGAATGGTACCTCAGCAGCAAAATTTTGCCGCGGCGAACTCGTGAGGAAGTTACCCTCAAAGTCTAAAACAAATTTAATATTTATAACAAAATCAAATTTTTATACGTAGTACATTATCTTTTGAGTGTTTGCCACTTATACTCAGAAATAATGTAATTGATTTAAGAATAATATAAATTATTGTTGACTTACCGAAAAAAGTCATGACCCAATCAGCTTCTGAACAGTCAGGTTGCGGCAAAAACTCTTCTTGCCTTTCCTCAAAAGCCATCGTGAATGATGGTGTTGGGGACGCCGGTGAGTCACGAGCTGGTGATCGAGGACGGATGTCATCCTCAAACTCCTCTCCGTTAAAAAGGGTCTCCATGGATAAGTCATCTCCAAAAAATACCGTCTCCACAGAGCTAATGTTCAAAAGCTCCATCTGCTGTGCCAAACGGGAAGGAGACATCTTCAAATTGAGTTGAGTAGCTATAACTTGGTTAAAACTATTCTGTTTTGAATATTTCATCAAGTGCTTTTCCTTATATACCCGTAGCTTGAAAATAGAAAAACTTTGCCCCTTCCACTTTCACAAACTTTCATATGTTTAAGTGGGGGAAATTTCAATGGGCATACCAACTACCCCTACTTCTTTCACTCAAGAACATACTCTCCAATCCAATGAAAATCGTTTAAGGGAAAACTGTACCCTTTCCCTGATTCCTTTGGAAAAACAATATTGCCCTAATAGAGGGATAACTTTGCAACTTTCATATATTTAAGTGGAGGAAATTGCAATGGGCATACCAGCTACCCCTACTTCTTTCACTCAAGAAAATACTTTTCGATCCAATGAAAATCATTCAAAGGGAAAACTGTACCCTTTCCCTAATTTCTGTGGAAAAAACAATCTTGCCCTAATAGAGGGAGAACTTTGCACTTCCATGTCATCTTGTAAGACAGTTTGTTACTCGCGTGTGTCTTATTTACTTGACAACCTTGGGAGTATCAGCAGCATTTACGAAGTGCTTCATTCTGTGGAACATACGCTTTTCCAAGGTAAGTTAGTTTAGTCAACTTTAAAATTATATTATCTACTTTTTCTAAATTTTTTCTTTCCACACTCTCGGCACAGAAATGATGCCGAGAGTTCTATTTTCTTTTTCTCGGCGCAGAAATGATGTCGAGAGATCTAACTATTTTCTTTCTCTCGGTGCAGAAATGATGTCGAGAGTTTTAACTGTTTTCTCTCGGCGCAGAAATGATGTCGAGAGTTTTAACTATTTTCTTTCTCTCGGCGCAGAAATGATGCCGAGAGTTTTAACTATTTTGTTTCTCTCGACGTAGAAATGGTGCCAAGTTCTTTTTTAAATACATATATCTTTTTTCTTTTGGCGCAGAAATGATGCCAAATTCTTTTTTTAAATACATATATGTTTTTTATTTTTTTATTTTCAGTAATATAATGGGGAAGAAGGTGAAAGCTTCCGATATTAGGAGGTATGAAGAGCGAAAACTTCGACGATTTCTAGCATATTCAGCTAGAAATTTTGAAGCACTTGCTGCAGCCGAGATAGAAGAAGTTTCAGTCCCAGAAGTACCAGCTGAGATAGAGGCTGTAGAAATTGCAGCCACAGAAGCACCAAATGATTTTGAAAATATGATGCCGACAGTAGAAAATGGTAAGAATGTTTACTATTATTTTATTGTATGATAAATGCCGTTTCCTTAATTTATATTTATTATTTTCGGTCAATAGGAAATGAAGATCCCATGCAGGAAATACCATCTGATTTGTTGGATTTTTTGAATTTTCAAACCCCACTTTCACCATTGACTTCGTTGTTGGATCAAAACTCAGGTTTTGATAAAATATTAGCTGCAGCGTTTTTAGAAGACAGCGTTATACCACCGCCACCACCTACCCCGCCACCTCAACGCTTTTCTTGTGCAACGATAGCAGCAGAAAACGCGCCATCATCTCAACCGTCTTCTTCGATAGCACCAACATTGTCAGATAATGTAAATGAATGGACTGAAGGTGATGAAATATTAGCTGCAGCGTTTTTAGAAGATAGCGTTATACCACCGCCACCACCTACCCCGCCACCCCAACGCTTTTCTTGTGCAACGATAGCAGCAGAAAACGCGCCATCATCTCAACCGTCTTCTTCGATAGCACCAACATTGTCAGATAATGTAAATGAATGGACTGAAGGTGATCAAAATTTGTTAGAATTAAGAGTTTTGACAGCTCTTAAAAACGAAATGTCAAAAATTGTAATGCAAGAAAAAAAAAAAATTAATCAATGAGCGACTAAAATTAAGAGAAAGAATTTTGAAAAAAGAAGCTGCACAAAAAAATAAACAAGTAAAAGCAGAGGAAAAAAAAGGAAGGTTCAAGAAGAAAAAGAAAAAAAAAAAAAAAAAGTGGTGAAAAAGAAGAAAACAATGAAAAAAAGCACCCTCGAAAGCGTCAGAGGAACGAAGAGCTACCTATTAATGTAAAGTTACGCCGAGTAGGCGATAACCTTGCGAGTAAAAACTGGGAAATTTCTCAGATTTATAATAATAAATTACTGTAATTTATGTATGTATAATGTAAATAAAATAAAAATTTATATTGAAAAATACTTTATTGAAAGTTTATTATTCATTATCAACATAATAAAATACACGCACGCATTCATATTATATTGATCAAAAACGTTAATCCAAAGATTTTTCTAAGAGACAACGACTTTATATCCCAGATTGACAACTTTCTCGTGATACATCCAGTCTCTAATTGCCAATGCATTTTTCATAGCACATGATGAGTCAATACTAAATCTGTGATATTTGCACGGCAAATAGTCTTTGGTGAGAATCGCAAGGGCAGGACATTCATACTCTGCTATATCAACAACTCTGAAAGTAAAGATAATATAGATAACTTACCCATTTAATAAAATGTTATGATTCAGAACGAACATACATACTTGCATGGTAATATCTCTTGAAGATATTTTTTCTTTTCAAGACCCTTCACATAAATCTTTTTAGCGTCAATCAATTCATTTTTTAAAACATTAAGTCCTTCTTTATAAAAAGTGTTGCCAAAATTCCAATTAATACCATGAAAATGAGTTGTCAACCATCGATTTTGCCTTTTATCTTTATTTGATAAATTTTTTCACGCAAAAGGTGGCTTGAGCATAATAATAACTGGCATAACATCTATTTTTCCAAGTTCAATGTAACAAATTTCCTTAATAATAAAATTATTGCTGGCAGTCTTAAACCCCTGAACCTCTACAATGTATTCCATGTTTATATTCCAGCAGATTAAACAAAACAAATGCTGTAGCAAAAGTCATCTGCATTATATACTCTTTAAGTACCCCCCCCCCACTATGTCGACTCATTCTCCTCTTTATGTAAACTTCTGCCCCCTGTTGCATTTTCTTAATTTTATATTTTGCTATACTATATAGTCAGCGTGCTTCGCTCAAGCAATTCACTGCTATACTGTCCAGTGGCTAATACACATCCTTTTACGATTGAACTATGGCTACTGCACAGTATTTCAAAGATGTAGCTCATTGTCTATGGCAATCATATCGACAAGTAATTAATAGTAATGTTGATGCTGTTCATATTCAAAGATTATTAGACAATAGTCTTACAGTGATCGGGGAAGCTAATATTTTTAGTCAAAGATGTGGTTTAATGACGTCGGAAAAACAAAAGTTTGAATGTGCCGTAGCCTTACTAAATTCTGTTAGACAGCTACTTTACGATCACTTAAATGTGATAGAGGCAACAAACATATTTACAAATGAATCCGAAGTTTTCGTATCTGACAGAGATCAAGAAAAAGCAGCAGCAGCTGCAACACTTGAAAATGAGCCAGAAATTTTCATACGAGAAATGACAGCTGCAAATACACTTGAAAAAAATCTTGCAGATTGCGTTCAAGGTCAAGGTATAGCAACAGACCCCGCGGTTGAGAATGTTGCACATGTAAGTCTACATGATGTCAATAGTGCATTCGAAAATCGAATCACCACAGCTTTGATAGTTAATTTAAAACATTTGGATTTGCAAAAGTTTCTCAAAGACGCTAAAAAACAGTTTGCTAAACGAGTACAGAGTGCTCTTAGTAAATATCAAGCATTAAAAGTAAACACAGTATTGTCGGCTGAGTATGTAATAGTTACAGATAGTGTCCAAAACGAAGGTATAAAATATTTTAATACAAAATCGGAAGCAGTATATCACACAACAGACTTAAGCAATTGGTTTGATGTAAATGTGCAACTTCCGCTTGAGAGAAGTATGGATGATTTTCAAGATAAAGGGTCTGGCTGGGCATTGCGTTCAATTTTAAATTTAGTTATAAATATTAATAAACTTAACCCTATGCGAGGCAGTTCTTTTATAGACTTACCAGATTATATTAAGAAAAAGCAAGGTTGTGTAAATATAATGAATGTAGATAATCAATGCTTCAAATGGGCTATTCTGTCAGCAATACATCCCGCAAAAAGAAATCCGAATCGTGTCTCTAACTATGTTAAATATGAAAAAGAGTTAAATTTTGATGGTATTGAGTTTCCTGTTAATCCTAAAAAAATTTTTAAATTTGAAAAGCAAAATAATATTTCAGTTAATTTATATTTTTTTAAAAAAAAAGGTGACGCATACGATGTTTTTCCAAGTCACTTAACGACTAACAAACAAAAAAATCACGTCAATCTTTTACTTGTTGAAAATTTTTATCTGGATAGTGAAGAAGAAGATAACCCAAATAGACTAATCGACAATGATGATATTGAGTACAAATATCATTACGTATGGATAAAAAATTTATCTCGTCTAGTACGTAAGCAGTTATCTAAACATGAACATGCAGCAAATATATGTGATCGCTGCCTTCACTATTTCTGGTCCAAGCAAAAGTTGGAAGCGCATGAAATTGATTGCAAAAATTTAAACAAGAGTAAAATTACATTACCTAACAGAAATAATAATGAGCACATACTTGAGTTTAAAAATTTTACATACAAGAACCGTGTACCTTTTGTTATATATGCAGACTTTGAATACTTATTGGAACCTGTTGAAAGTATTCGAGCCTATCAATGTCACAAAGCATTTAGCATTGGTTATTTTATCAAGTGCTCGTATGACGATAGTAAATCAGAATATAAAAGCTATAGACAAAGTAAAGAAGACGAAGAGACACCTGCTCAGTGGTTTGTTCGAGCTCTTTATTTTCTTGCTCTGCAACTAGAAGAATCATATAAAAATCCCCTGAAAATGATTGATTTGACTCTTGAAGAAAAAACTAAGTATGACAAAGCATCTTTGTGTCATATATGCGACCAACCCTTTAACTTGGATGATATAAAAGTTAGAGATCATTGTCATTTTACTGGAAAGTAAGTGTAATTTGTTATTATAATAATAATTTTTAGTTGGTCATGTATAATTTTCTTTATTTTCAGATATCGCGGTCCTGCCCACAACAAGTGCAATATTAGCTATCAAGACTCAAGAATGATACCAGTAATTTTTCATAACTTGAGTGGTTACGATTCACATTTATTTATAAAAGAACTAGCCAAGTGTTTCCCTGGAAGAGTTCAGCTTTTACTGCAGACAAAAGAAAAATATATTTCGTTTACAAAATACGTAGAGGGTACTGATATTAATCTTCGATTTATTGATTCCTTTAAATTTATGGCCTCGTCTCTTGACAAATTGTCATCATATTTAGACGAACTAAAAATACTAGAAAAAGTATTTTCTAGAGATGATCAGTATACAGTAGCGCAGATAAACTTGTTGAAAAGAAAAGGGGTATACCCGTATGATTATACTTCTTCTCTTGAAAAGCTAAAAGAAAATGAACTTCCATCAAAACAAGATTTTTACAGCAGCTTATACGAAACACATATATCTGACGAAGAGTATGAACATGCTAAAAATATCTGGGATACTTTTAACATTCATACTCTTGGGCAGTACTCTGATTTATATTTAAAGACTGACGTACTGCTTCTTACTGAAATATTCGAGAATTTCCGTTGTAATTGTATTGAGACGTATCAATTAGACCCAGCGCATTACTACACAACACCCGGCTTAACTTGGGACGCTATGCTAAAATATACAAAGGTGAGTAATTGATACTTTTTGTTAGTCATGATGTATTTCATCATCATTGTATGTTTATTTTTAATACTATTTTAATTATCTGTTAAAAAATTTTATTATTTTTAATTATAGGTTAAACTAGAATTGTTGACTGACATAGACAAAGTTTTATTTATAGAGCGAGGTATACGAGGTGGAATAAGCCAATGCTGTAATCGATACGCCAAAGCTAATAATCCCTACATGAAGGAAGGCTATCAAGCAAATAGGGATGAAAAATATTTAATGTATTATGATGTAAACAATTTGTATGGATGGGCCATGACTCAACCATTACCGTTCGCAGGTTTTAAATGGGTCGAAAATGTTAACCCATTAGGTATTTTAAACGTGGCAGATGATGCTGACATCGGCTATATACTCGAAGTTGATCTTGAATATCCAAAAACTCTTCATAATGCTCATAAGGACTTACCATTCTGTGCTGAGCATATGTCACCTCCAGGTTCCAAACAAAAAAATTAATGACTACGCTGTATGATAAAAAACGTTATGTGATCCATTATCGTGCACTTAAGCAAGCTGTAAGTCATGGCCTCCGTATAACAAGAATCCATAGAGCAATACAGTTTAATCAAAGCTTATGGTTGAAAAAATACATAGATTTAAATAGTGAAAAGCGTCAGAATGCTAAAAATGAGTTTGAGAAGATGCTATATAAGTTATTCAACAATGCTGTGTATGGAAAAACAATGGAAAATGAACGCAAACGCATTGATGTTAAACTTGTCAATAAATGGAATGGTAGATATGGTGCTGAGGCTTACATTGCACGACCGAATTTTCATAGTTGTGACATATTCGACGAAGAGCTTGTAGCTATACAATTGTTGCGCACTGATATATGTATTAAAAAACCGATATATGTGGGATTAAGTGTGTTGGATCTGTCAAAGACACTTCTATACAAATTTCATTATGATTTTATGAGAAGTAAAATGAATGATGATTGTAAACTCTTGTACACAGACACTGATAGTCTTGTGTATGAAATAAATAACCAAAATATTTATAATATTATGTGTGAAAATATTGGGAAATTCGATACTTCAGACTATCATTCAGACAATAAATTTAATATACCACTCGTTAATTAAAAAATTGTTGGTTTAATGAAGGATGAATGTAATGGAAAAATCATGTTGGAATTTGTAGGATTAAGGAGCAAAATGTATAGTATAAAGATACAAGATCAAAATCCAGTGAAAAAAGCCAAAGGCGTTAAAAATTCCGTTGTGAAAGCTACGATAACTTTTAATGACTATATTACATGCTTGTGTGAAAACACTAGTATGACACGTCAGCAAAAAAATTTTAGATCGCGTCATCATCAACTTTTAACGGAGAGAGAAACAAAAATCGCGTTAAGTGCGCATGATGACAAACGATATTTACAGCCCGGTGTTACAGATACCCTACCGTGGGGTCATTTTAGCATATTGGAGGTGGAAGTAACCAATGAGAGGAAAGAACTGATAGAGGAGGGATCCAATCAGATAGAAGAAGTCATAGTTCAACCAACAATTGTAGAGGGGATAGCTCATTATAAGGAGCTGTCCAAACCAGACGAGCTCATTCTACCCGCAAGCAGAGGTTCAAATAGGATTGAACTTAGTAAACGGAAGCTGACATCATCATCATCTTCAAGCGAATCCTTGTGTAAAAAACCACGATATATCGAAGGTTAGTAAACAGACGCACTCATGAAAAAAATACTTGCATAATTGTCTAAGCTAATCATTTTTCTTTTTCATAAATATGTTACAGATGGATCTCGCAGCATTGAATAAGGTTGCCAGCAATAATTTCCGCCCAACGAGGAAAGTTATTGATATGGTTCCAGATAAAAATTACATGGTGACTAAGCTTAAAAAAGTGAAAACAAAATATGGATTGAAGATAGTCGCTGAGCTGGCAGATGAATTTCAAATTTTCCTACCCAACAAAATATGTACTGCTTTGTTGGAAAATGAAGAGTTTTTTAATGAGTTATTAGAAGCAGTGAATAAGTTTAAACTGTTCGTAATGTATAATGGTGATCATATTATATTTTCATATGCATAAATTTGTAAATATTATGAAAAATAAATAACTATATATTTTTAAAATTAAAAGTGTTTATTCATTCAAAGTACATATCTTCTTACATAATGTTAAGCAAAAAATTTTTCTTTACTTGGATATTTTCATAATTTATTTTTATCAATCCAACTGTTATGACTGGAGTCAAACCCCAACCATTTTACAAAAACTTGATTCCCACGTCTTCGAAGAACCTTTTCTACGAGATAAACATCGGGATGATTTGTTTTCTGCAGCTCCTGCTCGTAGAAACCTCCAGAAATAGGTTGATCTTGGTAATCTTTGAGATGATACGTTGTTGGATTTGTTGCTGCTACTCGTGTGATTGTAAATATTTCCGTCGACCAATTTGGCGTATACCCTTTTTCAAATGCTTGCTTGGTTTTGCTTACTCGTACTTTATCACCAATTTTGAATTTAGGCTTAGACTTACTGCTATTTTCACTTTTTCTTTTCATTTTCTCCAAAATTTGAGCTTCATTTTCAGCTACAACATCTTTTGGTTTCGAACCAATCGTTCGATGTTTCCTATTGTTATAAAATTAAAATAACGTTTGTAACAAACTCAGCCATTGATAATTGCCTTGCAAACTAAATTTTTTCCACATCAAATCTTTTAAAGAACGATTGAATCGCTCGCATATAGACGCTTTGAGATTGCTGTGCGTCGAGTATAAATTTATTTTATATTTCTGCATGAGATTTTTGAAGTTGACATTGTAGAACTCTTTACCACGATTAGTTTGCATGTTTACGGGCACCCGTCCTTTTTTCAATATGGAATGCATTGCTGCAGTTACTTCTTCACCAGTTTTTTTCTTAATAGGTATAGCCCATGCGTACTTAGAGAAAACATCTATTACAGTAAGCATATACCGATAACCTTTGTTTTCACGAGCGTAAGGCTGCATCTCTACAAGGTCTGCTTGCCAAGTCTCGTCTAAGCCACGTATGTTGAATTTTCGGCGAGGATAGTTACGCCTGGCTGCCTTATGGAGTTACTCAACAATTTTCTCCATGTATTATTTGTCTAGGTTTAAGTTTTTTAAATCAGCTTGAATAAATGGGAATTTTTTTTGCAAATTGTACATAAAAATTCGAAAGCTATCTATTTCCTTTTCAAGTCTTTTAACTACTTCAATCAAGTAAGCACAATTTACTGCATCTTGAGGATGTTTTGGTGTTCCAACATTGCATAGTCTTTTATTATCTAAGTCATACTGCCCATCTATGGTAAGTTTGTATCCAATACCAGGAGGACCTCGGCTACCGCCTCCGGTCCTACCTAATTTTCGACCGAATACATCGACACTCATTTTGATACTGAAGCAATAATTACATACATCAATATATATATCCTCCCTCACGAAGCTCTTCGATAAGTGATATAATTTCATTGTCATGACTTGTATTTCCTGCGGACTTTTCAGCTATTAATAAGCGTAAACGGTCTACTAATTCATTAGGATCATCCCAGTGTATATAATCTACTTGTTGCATTATTTGAGCAGTTTTATAATGAGGTAGCAACGAGCCACCTTTTTTATGAACCACAAGATCAAACATTAGAGCAATAATTTTATTAAACTTATTGCTATTATGGGTTCGTATAGATCCGTTTTTTTTAAACCCTTTTCTGTGAACATTTGAAATTTTTAATAATACGTAGTATTTTTCAAAATCCTCCTGTGTCAACAGAGATTCATTAGGATGCTTTTTAATGAGTAACTCCATTAATCCAGCACTCATTGGGTAATTTATATCGTTTATTTTGATTTGATTGTTTTCAAAGTCTATTCGCGAATCACCAAGCTTGTATACCTCATTTTCTTTTCGCACACCATACTTCAAATCTAATAAATCTTTTTGATTTTTATCAAGTGTTTGTAAATAAAAATTATTTAAAGAATTCTTACTGACTTGAACAGAATCAATAGATTGGTTTAGAATAGTATTATTTAAATCATCATCACTTTCACTCATGGCAGACTTAAATGTTGTATCACCTTCTCTGATTCTTTCTCTATGTTTTTGTTGACTCACTTTATCAACTTTATTATTTTCTTCAGCGTTTTTACTATAAAGATAATTGTAAGTAGCAGGATTATTACTATTATTTTTGTTTTGTTTTTTTGTTTCGGCAACGATTTCCATTAGAGGGTCTGTAATTGGTTTGAAAGTTTCAGTAAGCACTTTTTCAGCCTCATTTTTCCCAAACTTTAACAGTCTGTACTTTTCTTTAACTGCCTCTCGCGCCTTCACTAACTGACGTAGAACGTCTTTCTCTTGTTGATACATGATGATGATGCTCCAATGTCTTGTAACAGACTGTAATGATTGTGCTAGGTATGCCCTAAATGTACAGCAAAATTATCAAAGCCTTTTCTATAGCGACCATTATTTATTTGCCTATCCTTATTTATAACAACGAATCCATGTTTATCGTCATTCCAGCAATTATAGCATAAATTTTTAAATTGAATGTATGACATGTCTGAGTTTACATGATCATCATACACATGCCTCAAGTTAACTTCATCTTGACGA
This sequence comes from Copidosoma floridanum, assembly GCF_036245765.1. Classification (NCBI taxonomy): domain Eukaryota; kingdom Metazoa; phylum Arthropoda; class Insecta; order Hymenoptera; family Encyrtidae; genus Copidosoma; species Copidosoma floridanum. Next base: position 10,336,348 of record NW_028321898.1, on the reverse strand, counting down.
AATAAAACTAAAAAGTTAACATTATCCCTTACAAGATGCTTTGGTACTTGAGCATATGACTGGCAAAGATAGAAGCAGTCCACATTTTTGTGTCTACCCATGCAGAAAAAAGCCTTTACATTAACTTGTTTTTCACAAGCTATATCATCAAAAATCATTATAGAATTTGGTAAAGCATCATCTGGGGAGACTACAGTTTCGTGTTCGCTGAAAGGTAAGTATTTCACACCCTCTATAGGCTCCAATAATTCTTTTAAAAACTTGTACTTAGGCTGTTGTGACTTTGAATACACGTATACATTTTCAAACTTAACTCCGTTGGGATGCACGATTAAAGCTAATAAGCTATTAGTTTTACCACAATTAGATGGGCCGCAAAATACCGCGCGTATACTGTCAGGGAGTAGTTTACCATGTCGGTTTGAACGTTTTTCTTGTTTTGCAATAGCGTCAAAATTAGGAACTTGTAATTTTATGGATTGCTCTTTGAACTCCATGTCTATACTGTATGAATAATCAGTTACAACTAATCTTTTAATGAAAAAGTACAACGCTTATATAGTTTGAGTTCTTTATTTTTCAACAAATTTGTCTACTATAAATGTATTATCTATTTTCTCGAACGCTTAGTCATGATCTAACCTCTGAAGACTAATCATCGTCATGCATCGTAAGAGAGGGCATGGTCTTGTAAATAAAATCATAAATTCTTTACCAGTAGAACTTCATTTGCCAGGCTATCAGTACTGCGGTCCAGGTACTAAGCTTGCTAAGCGTCTTGCTAGAGGGGATCCTGGAGTAAATCCGCTAGACGCGGCGTGCAAAGAGCATGATATAGCATACTCAAAAAATCGACAAGATTTAAAAGCTAGACACGAAGCAGATAAAATTTTAGCTGAGAAGGCTTGGCAAAGAGTAAAGGCTTTAGATTCAAGTATTGGTGAAAGAGCAGCAGCGGCCCTGGTGACCGGTGCTATGAAGGTTAAAAGTAAATTTGGTATGGGGTTGAAGCAGGAGAAAAAACAGAGTATTAACAAAAGGAAAAAAAGGATGGGTAGGTCAAAGAAAAAACAATGTAGTGCATTAAGTGCAGTTATTAAAGCGGCCTCCCAAGACATGAACGCTAAAAGCAAAAGTGCTCGAGATGTCATTAGTAGCGCTTTGAAAGGTGCTCGTAGTGCAGTTCAAAAATCGGGAGGTAAAAAGTATGTTACGATTCCACGCATCTTACGTCTTCCTACTCAAATTGGTGGAGCTTTACCTTTGATTCCATTGTTTGCTGGTTTGAGTGCAACTGGTGCTATAGCCAATGGAATAGCTGGAATTATGAAGAGCATTAATGCTGCTAAATCAGCCAAAAAGCAGCTAGCAGAAAGTCAGAGACATAATCAAACCATGGAAGCTATCGCCATTGGAAAAGGTCTTTATCTCAAACCGCATAAAACTGGATTAGGAGTCTATTTAAAGTCATACGCTGGAAAAGGTTTAAGGAAAAAAAAAAAAAAACCTCAAAAAAAAAAAGTTCAAAAAAATAAAATTACCAGATCGAGCTTTGACAAACATAGATTTGATGAAGTTTTCTAAAATCTTTAAAATTCCCCATTTTCGCGGAGTATTCATGAAAAACAATTTACCTGCTGATGGTCCATGGTTTTGTGAAACAGCTATAATAAATCTTGATGATAAAAATGGACCTGGCACTCACTGGGTAGCTTATCAAAAACATGGTAATAATGTTGTGTACTTTGACAGTTTTGGAGATCTGCAGCCACCGACTGACTTAATGTTGTATCTAAAAGTTAGTAAGGTGAAATATAATCATAAGCGATATCAAAAATTAAACTCCTACAACTGCGGTCATTTGTGCTTAAAGTTTCTGTTAAAACAAATATAACTTTCTTACATCGAGAGAAACCTCTTAGTTATGCTTTGACAACCATGGAAGAAACATTAACACTTAGCCTTTCTGGTACTTCTTCTATTTTAGAAGCACAGTATTTTCCACCGATTGAGTTGTCGCCAAAACACAGCTACGTTCTTGGCTTAGTAGAACTTTTGTCATTCAACTCGATCCCAAATATTGATGAAAATTGTAATAAATTTTATGTTGGCAATGAAGTTATTGTATTACCAACAGGCAGTTATGAGATCGAAGATATAAGGTCATTTTAGATTGAGGTATTACAACCTCGCAACATAACTCTCGATATTAAGCCAAACAATAATACGCTTCGAAGTATCATCAAGTGCAGTCATACTATTGATTTTAGACCTAAAGATTCTATAGGCAGCCTATTAGGTTTCACTCAGAGAGTTCTAAAAAATAATACCACTCATATTTCAGACTTACCTGTAGCTATTCTAAAGATTAACGCATTAAGAGTTGAATGCAACATCACGAGTGGAGCTTACATAAACAGCCACAAAGTACACACGATTCATGAATTTTTTCCTGCTGTACCACCTGGATATAAAATTATTGAAGTTCCTTCACAAATAATTTATTTACCGATTATTGGACGCATCATTGATCATATACAACTACGCATTGTAGATCAGGATGGTGATTTAGTCAATTTTCGTGGAGAAATCATAACTATAAGATTGCACATAAAACCTTCTCCATAATGGGTATCGTTTATAATAATCAAACAAATCATATAGACAGCTCAATATGCACTCCAGCACTCAGTCAACAACGAGCTGTCAAAGCGTTGAGACGTCAGAGAAAAAGTCCATCAAAGCATCGAGACATTCAAGAAAACGATTGACACGACAAAAACTAACTCATCAAAACATTCAGTTTATAAAAAGTCTCAGTCAAAAAATAAAAATCCCTGGTGGAAATTAAATTGGATATTTTTTTGTTGTATACAAAATGGACGAGATTCTAAGTATTCAGTCTCCAGTCGCATTTGACGAATCTATTGCGCACTATGAGATTCATGCTCATCAGCCATATGCATCATCAACATATGGCAACAGCGATGAAATTCGCATTTCAATTCAACATCAAGACTTGTGTCTTTTACCATCCAAAAGTTCTCTACATGTTTACGGAAGATTGGTCAAAGTAGATGAAAATACGGCAGTATTAAACACCACATTGATAAACAACGCCATCTGTCACTTATTTGAAGAAATAAGATATGAGATAAATGCTATAGAGGTAGATAAGTGCAAAAATGTTGGACTAACAACCCTGATGAAAAATTGGTTATCACTTTGTCCAGATCAAAATAAATCTGTGATAAATGCTGGTTGGCTTGGCGTTGGAGAAGAAGATGATAGTCTTACTAATAACAACGGCTACTTCGATATAATACTTCCACTGAATATGATTTTAGGTTTTGCTGAAGACTATCGCAAGATAGTTGTTAATGTAAAACATGAGCTTATACTTACAAGATCAAAAAACGATTTGAATGCTGTGTTGCAAACTCCGCTTTATGCCAATGCTGCTGATCTTGCGGCCGCAGCAACTTGGGCAGACTTTAAAATAGTAATATTGAAGCTTGAGTGGCTTATGCGTTATGTGGTGATGTCAGATTCTCATAAAATCCGTTTATTAAATTATCTGCAAAAAAATAAGTTTATATCTATGAGTTTTCGAACTTAAGAATTATATGAGTATCCCCTGTTATCTAGCACATCAAAGCATATCTGGACGGGTAAGACATCCAATCAGTTGGAAAAGCCGCGTTATGTTATTTTAGCCTTTCAAACTAACCGAAAAAATCAGAAAGATGTAAATGCTAGTATGTTTGACCACTGCAATATAAGAAATGTGAAACTCTATTTAAATTCACAATATTATCCATATGGTGATCTTAATCTCGATATTACGCGTAATCAGTATGCATTGCTATATAATATGTATGCTAATTTTCAAAATTCATATTATGGCAAAAATTGTACGCCTTCATTAGGCAAACATCACTTTCTCAATCGAATACCTTTAATCGTTCTCGATTGTTCCAAACAAAACGAGTCATTAAAAAATGCTCCAGTAGATGTGAGGCTAGAATTTGAGTCGCATAACAATTTCCCTGCCAATACATCAGCTTATTGCTTAATTTTACATGATCGTATCGTTCAGTATAGTCCAATGAGTGGGGATGTCAAGAAACTCATGTAAAAAAGCTATATAAAGTCGATTCATGGGCTCTGCGAACATCAGTTTATTCTCAACCATCATGGATAAAGGCCGGAGCAACAGTTGGAGTAAAGAAGAAGCAGAAAATAAACGTCGACAAGAAGAGTGGGAAAAATTTATGAAGAGAAACGAGAAGAAATATGTGAAAATTTAAAAAACAAAATCTGTGGAAAAATCAAAAGATAAAGACTGTAGAATTGTTTGAAAAATCAATTTATTTAATCAATATGTCGCATAAACCGAGTACAAGCAATTTTACAACTAATGTTAAGTATCAAAAACTTTCAACTAAGGACGATGATAATGGTGATACAAAAAAAAATTCTTGGTTGAAAAACTTTGTTGATAAGTATTCATCCAACAAAGGGTCTTGTCCTAAAAGTGAAGGTTATGAAAAGATAAAAAAAAATTAAATTAAATATTATAATAGTGGAAAATGGAGTATTTTGTGGGTACCAGGTAATGATTATGTGCTCAAAGAATTGGCTATCCTTCCACTCAGTGCTACCGATGCAGAAGCACAAGTATTTCTTTTTAAAGCACCCTTTGCCTGGCAAAAATTACCACAAAAATATAAACACAAAAATTTATACCTTGAACTTTACTATCATGGACTAACTTGGGACTCGGGAAAAATTGAGTACACGGAAATAGGAAATATTTTACGGGAGAATCTTAAAAATGCTACGAAGATACTTGTTATTGGAGATCTGAAAAAAAAGTGGCTTGAAAGATTTGGCTTTAAAGTCACCGATATGACAGACTATCCGCCGTTTGAACTCCCAAGATTAGTTACTACTTGTGCTCATCACAACGGAGCCTACAGATCCATGTGTGCTCTTCATAACGTTAGGCGAATGAAAAAGTTTTACTTTAATATGGATTGGGTTGATGTTAATGACGACGACGACGATAATTATAATAAAGAGCTGTAAAAATGTATTGTATTTTTTAAGAATAACATGTTTCAAAAAATCATTTTGTAAATTTACATTTTTTAATTTAAAATAAACTAATAAGCAAAATAAAAATGTATAACAATTATTTTCCTACCACTCCACCTCCCCTATTATCATGTTATGCAAATAAAAATTTTAGAGAAGAAACCAAAAACATTTGTTGGATGCCTGTAAGATTAAAATAATGAAATTAAGAGGTCAAGCATGCGCATACAGAAAAAAAAATATAACAAATATATTTATAATTCATTCTCCTCGTTCAAATTACACATCATCTCATGTTCCATTTGGCAGCAGCACGAACTCCTACGCGATAAAGTCGTATGCGGTGGAAAAAGCTATCGCAACTCAAAAGCATGCAGGTACGTATAGTAAAAGAGAAAGCCTATTTTCCGAGCATCGCATAATCTCTCAGCAGCGAAGAACAGGCACGAGAGATATCGTCAGTTCTCCTAGTGTAATCTCTTAGCAGAACAGGCAAGTATGGTAAAAGAGCGAGAGAGCACCCGTTCCTCATACTTTTTCTCTCTCGTCAGCAGCTACAGTTCGGGGTACTCGGGAATACTTTCACCATCTAACAGCTAACACAGTCATTCACGCTAAGAGCGAGATTTATGGCTCTCCATATTTTCATCTCGCAGCAGCTACACTTCGGAAGCAAATCATCGGGGAACAGTTCGGGGGTACTCGGGAACAGAGGGAGAAAAAGCGAATGTGCCCAAACCGCCATAGTTTATCTACTCCTATGGCTGAACATGATTAGTATAAAACAGCATTTACTCCATGGACATTACCAATGCAGGTGGAGGCTCAAAGATTTGAAAAATACACCTGCCACGTTCCAACGACTAATGGATCTCATATTAAGATGTTTATTAAATGATTAAGTGTTAGTGTATGAGGACGATATTATCATTTACGCAAAAGATCTAGTAAATTTTGATCGTATTGTTAGGTTATTTTTCAACCACCTAAGTTCACTGAATATCTTACTCCAGCCAGATAAAGTTGAATTTTTGCGGAAAGAAGTGACAATGCTTGGGCACATAGTAAGTCAACGAGGAGTTAAACCAGACCCTAAAAAAAATACCGGCCATTAGAGAAGTTCCCTAAGCAAAAACTATAAAAATATTAGACAATTTTGAGGACTGGAAGGCTATTAGAGTTAAGGATTTTTCATAAATAGCTAAGCCATTGTCAAATTTATTCAGAAAGGGAAAAAAATTGAATTGAGTGAAGTGCAAGAATAGAGTTATGAAATACTAAAAAACCATATATATCAAGAGCCTATTTTACAATTTTCCGACTCTAGTAAATCATTTTAATTAAAAACTGATGCATCTGACTACGATATTGGAGTGGTATTAAGTTAAGAAAAAGATGGGTTTGATCATGTTGTCGCCTATTTTTCAAGAAATCTAAATGAAACTGGAATAAATTATTATACGATTGAAAAGAAATGCTTAGCTTCATTTTATGCGATGCATGGTTAAAAAATATACAAGGAACGACCAAAGTGAGATTGTTGGAAATGAGAGCGACCGACAGTAGGCCCGGCTTTTGTGTACATTGTGTACATTTGTAGTCTCTGTTGGCTCAACGCTCTGTGCATGTGCGCTTGATCGACTTGGCGCGCTGCAGGTGTGTCACGCGGCAAGCTTTGTATACTGTAAGCGCTAGATTATACCCAGCTCTCGTCGAAGATAGACTCTCTTAATTAACGTTGCCAAACCCTAGCATTCAAAGGTGCATACATCACCTTAAATGCTAGTGTAAATCTTCTGATTAACTCTCTCAATACAGTGGACAAAACTCAGTTGTGCAGTGCAGTGCACTTAGTGCTTTGTTTAAGTTGCTCACTGCATAATTTGCAGACCAGCTCAAATAGTTAATCTCATCGAACTACCAGTGACTATCAACAGCAAGACTCAGTGAAACTCTTGTGTATTTTCACAGACAGTAATTGTGCATTTTTTAACAGACAGTGGTTTATAGTTAATCAATATTTTAATCAGTTATACTCTATCAGTGCTTTCATTTTCACATTTATTTCGTGTAACTTTCAAACTCTTCTGCGAGCTCAAGACCAGTGCGTGTTTACATATTGTGTTATTCAACTTAACTCTTTTCTTTCTACATTCTTCACCTTTATATATTTTAATAGTTCGTTGCTTTAAGACTATAGACAGTATTTATTTTCTCCGGTATAAGTTTGACCTTTACAATTTTTGTGAATATTACCTGTGTTTTCTTGGCCTGTGAGTGACATTAAAAGTTGTTATTTTTATGTTGTTTAATTTTATTGTGTCTTATTGTGTATTCCCGATCACCCTATCCGAGCCTAGTGTGTGCTAACGCATACGCCTCGTACAGAGATCATAGTGTAATTGCTCAAAGGACTCGAATAAAAACATTTCCACAACCACAGACATCGTCCTTATCTTGACCGAATGTATAACGAAATGTAATTTAAAATACATCAAACGATTGTAGCTCGTTAAAAGTAAATTTTTCAAATCAGTAGCCTTAAAATCACACATTAGCGATACGAATCTACAAACCACTAAAATAAAATCTAGTCGTTCCACAAATGAGGAAATGCCACAATCACCAGTTAGAGATCTAAATAACCTTAGTGCATCGTCAATTACAAGTATGTTCTCCAAAAATGACCCAAATGATGCTGAAGAATCGTCAGAAAAAGATACACAGCTCCAAGTGTATGACCCTAGACAAAGTGGATTACGACAAGAATTGACTGAAATGGAAGTAGACTCAAATACAGATACTGACTCAAACTCAGACGCAAGTACTGAAATCTTCGTTACATCCATTTCACTTAGTAAAGGTTCAAACGACGACGTTTTTGAAGACCAACCTAAGACTACGACAAGTAATATTGATAAGATTACTTATCAAGAAATATAGAACTGAACAAAAAGGTCCAACTAAAGTATTCAAGAATATTAAGACAAGTCTAATAACGATAGTGAACCCAAGCAATTTGAGACGGATTTTTTATCAGTAACTAGATTTTCTGATAGAGGTAATCCAGATCCTAAAGTTCAGAACATATTAATCAAAATGGACACCTATGATGTTAATAATTTCAATGATTTTGCATTAGATGAAAAAATTGCAGATTTATCGAAATGTACAACAGACTTTGAACCCCTATGTTACGAAGACTGAATTTTAAGAAAATATATGATGAGTGGAAGATTCTCAATTAACCCTCGTATTAAAAAAAATACACCCTGAAGTTCTAGTACACCAACGCACACAAGTACTTTTATTATTGCGAAAAAAATACGGTCTAAAGCTCCAGACTTGAAACAAATAACAGAAGGAACTCCTGATAACTTGAATTAAAACAACAAACAAGCAGAATGCAGTGTAAACAAATCAATAAATTAAAGTATTGCACCTGCTTTCATGCTACTGCCAGACTCATAACTTTTCTTACTGATCAATTAATACTAAGAATAGTACAGAAAGGTGTATGCAAGTCTTGGGGATAGTAGCAGAAGTACTGACGATAATAAGAACGTAAATAGAGCTAAGCTAATAAACAGTGATACTACTACCACATATTGTCAGATAAAAGAGACAATACAGTTCATTTTATTAGCAAAGATTGTCAACCAGTTACATTTGTCTTAAGACAGTTGAGATTGATAGGTGCACGGGACTTAGTTATTTGAAATCAAAGAAATCAGAAGTTAGCAAAATATTATTGACACGTTATGGAGAACATAATATACTGTTAATCGTTATTGATGAAACATCTACCGATTTTGTAAGATCAGAAGGTCTTACGACAGCTTTTAAATAATTAAAAAAAATATTGTTGAGACAAAATCTTCAAACTTTCTGAATTTTAGAAAGGAGAGATCTTACAGACAAATAAGAACCTGAATTGATAACAGGATGTTATTACCAACTTTTGATAAAACACCTATACAAATTACTGTCTGTTACGGTAACGTTGATTTTCCAAAAAAATTAAATAATACCAACACTACATGACAGCCCTGTTAAAGGACATAAGGGAATAAACCAAATTTTTTGGGAAACAAGAGAACACTTGTTTTGGCCCGAAATAAGAGAAAACATACTTAATTATTTTCGTCAACTCAGCAAATGTCAAGAGAAAAGAATTGAACGAATAAAAACAAAATAACCTTTGGTGCTTAAGGATACACCTATGAAAGCTTTTGATAAAGTTTTAAGTAATACTTTTAAACTTCAAATTAATATTATAGACATTAACTTATAGAATTCATATATTCCTGCGTGACCACTAATCATAGCGCTCCACGTTGTATGTATTACTTTGGCTGCTCACGACTGCTTGTCTGTAAGCAATAAGTTAGTCCACACTGATTGCTTGTCCAGTGAATCATTGTATAGTCACTGTGTAAATTTACTCGCATGATCCAAACAACATCAATTCTGATTTAATTATTTTCTACAAAAGTGGCTCTTTTAAACTTTGTCCAATGTCTTTTTACAAGCACAATTTAATTCCGTATTTATAATATTTACCACAGTTTTCTAATTTTCTTATGAACTATTGTAATTTGTCTTGCTAGTAAATTTTATTTCACCTTGTATGTATAAAAGTATGAGTGTTCAATTAAATTTTACTGAGCATTTGGTTCCTACTCACTTCCCTCGCATCCGGTCCATCAAGCATTTTGATACAGTCCATAATCATAGGTTTCAATCCTGAAAGAAATACCGTCAGTAAATTAAGAATAACACCAAATGGTAATTGCCATCAGCTAACCATATAGTGTAATCTGACTAAGTACATTATATTAATCCCCGACCTGACCTAAGATTAAGTACGCTTGCCGATGCACTCGTACATAATTTAATATCAGTTTACGGTGAGCCCAGAGAAATTCTATCAGACAGACATGCTACGTTTATGTCTAATTTACTGGAACAACTCATGAGAACTCTAAAGACTAATCATCTAACTACATCAGCATATCATCCTCAAACAAACGGATCTCTAGAGCAAAATCATGCTGCCCTAGCTGACTTTATAAGAAGTTACTCTCAAACTTATCGTAACTGAGACAACTTAGCGAAATTTGCAGCTTTCACGTATAACACAAGTATACATGCTGCAATAAATTTTATGTTCTATGAACTATTATTTAGGAGAGTAGCAAAGTTGCCCTCTAAGATACCTAAAGATAAAAAGTTACGAACCTATCCATTGTATTTACAATATTTTATCAAACGACATCAAGAAATGTAAATTGCTGCAGAAAATCAACAAATAAAGATAAAAGGATAAGCAAAAACAAGACATGATGAAAAATCAAAATCTCTAAATGTTAAGCCAGAATATGACGTGAAGGTAAAATAATAAGTGCGTTCCTATAAGTTTAATTACTTTCATAATGAACCCCTAAATGTTAAAACAGTTTTAGAGGGTGATAATGTGTTACTTGAAAAAACCAATTGTTAAATCATATGGAAACACACAGATAAATTAAAACCCGTTCTTTAACATTAATATCCTTGTTAGAAATATATTTTACATATCTTTATTGTAAAATAAGCACTCTAAGAAAGTTACATGTTGGGAATCAAGAAAGTAGAACCATGGTAATATTACATTTGCCACTCGTATATCACATCTCTCATAATCTTCACACACTCCATCTAGTCATGATACCCTAAACTGGACAAAATGGATCTGCTTTTATAAAACCATCGTACCCTTATTTAGTAGAAGCAGTAGACCATAACTCGTATTTACGAGTATACAAAGTAACATTCAACCAATGTGACATAATAGTGTTATATATGCTGGCTACAGAACCGTTAAAAGAACTCTGTTTTATGAACAAATGTCAAATTCTCGCGTTATTAAGACCTGGAACAAATGTATTTAAATACTGTGAAATTATGTTCACAGCGAAAATCAAAAGACAATGGATTTACTCACCATCTGATGGTTCACAGTTATTCTAAACACCTTATTAAAAACAATTAAACATTATCTGTCCTAATAAAATGGATCGACAAGAAAGAGTAAAAAGTTACGTCTCTTACAAATAAATAATGAATGAACGCAAAAAATTCACAAATTTACCTTAACCAGTAAACATACGGTTATCACTCAGATACAATATACCTATTCAGTAGAAGTTAACTTAAGCTGACCTGTAATACATTAGCCCTTAAAAGAAAGTGATGACTTTCATGACGCTGTGAAATCGATTCGAGAATTGAACTTCAATAAACAAGCATGGACAGATGAAGAATTAAATGTACAAAATATAATAAATTAAATGTAGAAAATACTAACCCAAAATTTGGTAAAAGAAAAAACTTCTTTTTTTATTCTAATACGTAATGTCATTGAAGTTATTAGTATTACAATTATAATAGCAATATTTATCAGTAAAGCAAGAAGCTATTTTAGGAAGACTATGAAATGTAGAGTCTCGGAAAAGTTTATAAAACGCACCATTAATCCTTTGAACGAAGAACCTCGAGTAACTATAAAACAACATCCAAAAGAACAAAAACCAAGTGAACTTTGTGTCGAAATGGGAGAGAAACAAAAAATACCTAAGCTACCTTAAACTAGACCTGTTATGCGAACGCGGAGTTTAATACCCCCACGCCATACGTCCTGAAAGTTAGAAATAGACTCATAAATTAATAGTAATTTATTACTATTTTCTTTCCAGGCTACACTATGAACTTTGACTCTAAAATAACGATAAAGACTAGAGTCAACGTAAACCAACCTTAATATGAAGTTATTGAACACTCAGAAAATGAAGAAAACATCAAGAAAATGCACAGACTTCTGGATTTACATAGTTATACACACCAAACTATAATCACCAAATACAAGAGTGATTTATTTGCGAAAAGAACTTGCAAAACACTAAATATAGAAGAAAAAATTCAGATACTGTCTCCTTTTAAGATAAGATCCACTATTTGTCAAGCAGAAAAGATTTCTCTACCTAGACCGTTAAAAAGTGATAATAATATTTCAAACATTGCTCCAAAAAGACTTGTGTGTCTTCTGCCGTGGTGTACATATAGAAAAAACGAAAAGAGAAAGAGATTTCTTCAACCATTTCTCTCGATTTGGTATCCTAGAATATTGTTATGTCGTTCATGATCGGCGACGAAGATTATCTTTAGAATACGTAAAATACATGGATCCTGAAAGCGTTATTTTAGCGTTGCAGAATGATGAACCGAAGTACTACATGAAATACGCTGCGTCAGTTAAAAGGAGTACAAAAGACAAATTAAACAAGAAGTCGACTCACTCTTTATGTCAACAATAAGTTGAGTTAATGACATATCAAGGACATGTCATTACATGCAAAATACAACAATGTACACAAGCTTCAGAAGAAAAGTCAAGCTTTGAAAAAATTATCGATTTACGAGAAAAAATCAAAAGTATCAGACAATGAACCCAATGACTAAGCCCCACCATTTAACTGTATACTTTATACGTTGAGAAATACATCACTAGTTCTAAGATCTTAATTTTAAGCTTTGTGAAACATATAAGCACTATTACGTTTAGATAATTGTTACCGTCACGTATTAAAATAACATTAGTAGACATAGACATCAGGAAAAAATTTTCATAAAAAAAAAAAAAAAAAAAACTTCAAGGCTTTGTGACTGAAACGCATGTTGTCTCTTATCACAGTTGCATGTTTCTCTATTGTAAAATTTTCTTTCTTGTAACATTACTCTTTAGCATACATTAAAATTACTTGTCCTATTGTATTGTAAATCCGAAAATACTTCGGCATAGCATGATAAGTAATGATTGTATCCATCCATGTATTTCCTAACCATCATCCAATAATTTCATAAACCTAATCTCATTTTCATATTTACATTCAAAATATAATTACAGCACACAACCACAACACACATACATGTAGAGTATCGATCGATAACCCTCATAACACGCATCTTTTTTCGCTTACAGAATTACATACACAATGGACAGACAAAACTCTAAAATCGTAAAATCAATAGCCGATGAAACCTAACTTAGTATACTGCTGCAGGGAAATTATAGCTGGATTAACCTTAAAAAGGTTTTGATGAACTTTGGATAAAGCAGTCCATAGAACACGAACCCTGTGCTAATAGCTTCTCATATTATGAGGTAATGTTACGTTCATTACCAGAGGCAGACACCTTGGCAAATATTTTAAAGGCAGTCTCGACACTGCAGGAGCTACGTGTCTTATTGTCACATTTGTTGGACAATTTGAGAAAGCAAAAAAATAAACTATTAGTACAAAAAGATAAAACATTCATTAAGCAACAGCCATCTGTATCTACACCATTTCAATCTAGATTAGATAGAAATACGGCGATCAAAGAATGAAATGAAGATCAAGAAAAACCTATTTTTTACTTTGTACGAGTATAATGTACAAAAAGGTAAATTCATATTCTTCTAAAGAAATCTTATAATATTTAATACCTGACAAAGTTTTTTAAGTATTAGAACGGTATACAAGATATTCATTTTTCAAACAAATCTCAAGACGGAAAAAACATAGTATCTTTCCATATCAAATATGGTACCGGAGATGACGCTGAAAAAATTCGAAAGATAGTTGTACATTGCATCACAATCCAACAAAAGAGGTCTTATGCCATGGAAAATACAACAACAAACATAACTACACTGAATACTCCGCTAATTGTAGACATTTACATTTATACATGGCATTTGCTACGTATTGCACCGAAGAAGCAAACATGACATCGTGTTCCAAACTTTAAAATCCTAGAGCTCAGTATGCCAACAATGATAGGACCTGCAACCAAGAACAAGGTACAACAATGTATACAATATGCGAAAATCTTATATACAAATGCGATTTACAATTGCATATTGTATTGTGCAACATCCAAATTAAAATGGAGATCATACGTAATATTTGGACTGAAAATGTTAGCCTCGTTAAATATGACTGGCACCACGATCTGTGTTGCAGGATAGGGCATGACACCAACCTTAAATGTTTACGTAAACCAACGAAAGGTAACTCAATTAAGAGCACATCGAAAAAAAAGAAGACAGTCAATAAAGGTGGAAAATAAAAAAAAACCTTCTTTTGCACAAAAGTAAAAATGTACTTGAACTATTTACTAACATAACTATCATCAAAATTGTTTCTATCATTTAACTATTCAATGCCCAAACCGTTTACCTAATGTGAATCATATTTCCAATAATATAAAAAAAAAACAAAAAAAAAAAAAAAAAACAAAAAAAAAAAAAAACACTCAAAGATAAAAAAACGAGCCCATTTATGTATTGTGATATATTTTTTTTTTTATAATGCCAATATACGTTTAAGATTCTTACGGCCAAATTTTTATTTAATATGTTAGAATAACTTTAAAAAAAGGGTAATAAGTGGGAAATTTTTTTTTCCTTCCATTCAGGTATTCAGATTACCATGGTCCACTTCTAACCTTAAATCAGATTATTTTAATATACATATATTTATCAAGGACGGTGATGGTTTCAAGAAAGGGAGGCTGTTAAGAGACGACTTACGTTGATTAATAAATTTTCCATTTTTATCCCATTTTAAATTATATTTATTCGTTCCATGATAGAATTTTAAGACTCTTGAAAAAGTCATACTTAACGAAAGTCATCACCTAACAAAGCTGACTGTGTACTACGTGGCTCTTGGAAGTGTCAAATGACAACCCAAGCAAGCCATAAAGCCTAAATATATGAAGTCAGCAAGTACTGGCCCTATAGCAATAAAGACAAAGAAGTTTGACTACAGCTTCGTGCAAGGTATATTTCTTTGAGCAGCATTTGAGTTAGTAGCACGCTGCCGGTCATTGAGTGCAGGCATTAATAAATAAAATTGAAAGAGTGACCAGACATTCAGTCTTTTCTTTGTTTTCTTTGAATGCAACCAAAATACGAATTAATCGATATAAAAGCTATTAAAAAAAAACTTGAGTTATTATCAATAAATCAGTTTAAACACAAAAGAAAAAAAAAGTTTATATCATTTAAATTAATAATTAAATTAGAGCATGCCAGTATTCAAGGCGAGTGGTCGAGTTCCTATTAAAAAGAAAGGCAAATAAAAACGGATATTTTATACAACTTCCTCCCTTTTATCTTTTTTTAAACAAACAAATAGTTAAACTATCTACTGTCCCGCAGCCTGTGAAGGAGCGTGAGACTGTTATTCACAATCTTCGGTTTTAAATCGAAGACAAAATTAAGTAATATTAATTATCACTTAACATTCTAATTAATTATTCTTTAATGAATTTTTGGAATTTAATAAGTGATTAAATTTTTTTTATTAATAATTTTATCGTTTGTATTACAACTATATTTGTTATATTAATTTCAGAAGTTATTCAAAATATTTTTATTCTTTTTTATTAAATTAAGATTTATTGTCCTGTGAATACTTAATTAAAATATCTGTTACATTAAACTATCTGGATTTTCACTTTCATGAATATTGTTAGTTATAAGAATAACTCTCATCTATTACGTAAAATGGTCAGTTAAAACTTTTGATTTCTGTACTTGTTTTGTATGTACAAACTTCTGGCATCAAATGAAAATAATCACTATGATTTATTACATTCTTATCATAATTATTTTTTACGATGAAACTCTCATTTATTTATTACTTGTTCAGTTATTATAGAACAAGCTATCCCATAAACAATTTTCATCACCGTATAGAATAGAAACAAAAAGTTCGAAATAACTAACTTCTGTCACTTTCTACTTTTACTGTAACATCATCTATTTTGAAACTTAGAGTGTCGTTATATTTCAGGTTGTCTTATTAGAAATTGTCTAATATAAAAAATATTTTTAAAATTTACGTTACATATCCTTTTTTTCTATTCTCTTGCCACTTTAAAATAAAAAGGTTATTTAAATATTTTCAACGTTATAAAATACATGTAATCCACAGATGTACAATATAACTTTGTTAAGTATGGTTTTTATAAATTTTACAATTGAAAATTGTTGAACCTCTATTCTCTTAGGCAATATAACAATTAAATTATATTTTACCAATTATTGTCTTAAAACTGTTCTTAATGATGCAAATACGGGGAAATAGATTAAAATTCCACTAAATGTGTAGTTATAATAAGGTCCTAAGACTCAAATGTATGTGGCAAAGTTGCTGGAAATTTAAATATGGAAAATGTTAGATCAAGATTATGACTTTTTTAGTCCAGGAGATAATAGCTTAGAAGTCTAAGAGTCTCTGATTGGCTTCGCCATTTTTGGAGCTCACTTGGACAAACACAAGCCTACCTTTTATATTAATTTCTATGATTTGTCTTATCACTAACTCTACTCATTCATATTTAGTAACGCAACAGTATGAACTGTAGTAAGAGGGTGCGATATTTAGAAAACTATTGTTGTATGACATCATACACTTTCGTACTGGACGTTCCGATACATAAAGGTTTAGATATTGATGCTTATGATAGTAATATTGATACAAGAAAATTTTTTTGCATTTTACATTTTGCAACTATGAGCTGCAGGAGTTAGATTATGAATTAAAATGTCTCACGAAGTAATAGACTGAGCTTAAGATGAATAAAAAAATTACTGCTACAATAGTCAAAAAATTTAAGAAACAATTTGTGAAAATACACACAGTTACAGTGATCTCTGCTACTAACTTAAACTGTATAGTAAAACAAATAGTGCTGTAGGGTCTTGATTACATTGATGCCATAACATTAATCTATGGCATAGAAAATAGAAAATAGTTACCGAGAAGTTCCATTTGCTACAGGGTTAGAACTTTTCTACTTCAGTAATGGCTCCCAAAAACTTACTCGTTTTATCATGATAATATTTCTGACTAACAAATTTCACCTATGTATGCGGGCAATGGCTAAGTGCACAAACCTAGCATTATATCGAAGCTGTGCACCTTGGATAGTGTACTGTGTACCGTATAGACAGTTCATAGGTGCGTATACCTGAAGCCTGTGCAATAAAAAGGCTCATCAACTGCCATAGGTACACGAGGTGCAAATGTACCTAGGTGCACGAGTTAAACAACAAAAATTTTTGTTGTTCAAATACTGTAGTGAGTACGTACCATTTACAAGGAAAATTATTCTCCTAACTCAAATGGAAATCAAAAGAAATAAGCTGTTATACATTGGCTAAGAGTCACCCTTGCCAAACAAAAGAGATTTTTTAATTATGTGCCATCCGATGTATCCCCGGATTTTCTTTCTTCTGTAAATAAATATGTATTTACGTGTTGGAAGATCTCATGGCTTTAGTTCTTCCTAATTTTCTAAGGAATCTCTATGGGTACGTTTTTTTTGTGATCGGTCGGTTGGTTGCTCCAGTTTCCTATCTATGTATAAAGTATGTATGGATATATATACTTGAGGAACTAAACAGACCGAACGATCACAAAAAATCGTACCCTTTATAACGAAATGGATACGCTTGATTATCAGGGTTTATTCGTATTATTTGTTAAGATCGTTACATAAGCTTATTACATTTGTTGAGTACTGTATGTTTTAAAATATTCAATTTTTTAGCATGTATTCATCTGCGTTTTACAATCTAAACAAATACTTAAACATAGACATTTAATACATGTCTTATTTTTCCATCCAATTGTTATAATTAATTACAAACAGTTGTAAAAATTCCTCGAAAAGATTATAAGACGTGTAGTTTAATTAAAGAATACGAAAAAATTATCAAATGACTGAACTGGACGAATACTACAAACGAGCGATGATCATTAAACGTGCCACATACGCTACACTAATATATAATGTCACCGGCGCCCACGTGCTTTTGTGTGCAATACAATAGTTAGTTCATGCACCAAAAAATAAAAGTTTCTTTGCAGTATTTATGGTATTGAAATATAAAGTAATAATTGTAACTATAAAGTAACTATTCTCTGATAGCAGCTGTGGTATGGATGACAACTAAACATGGATATATTAATTTATTTTGATTTTTGGATTATTTTTTGTTATAAAATAATTAGATAATTCGCATTTCATGCTTTATAAGTTAAGATACGGCAAGTGTACACCCAAGAATAAGTGATTCTGTCCTTCATTTACTTTGAATGTAGTATCACCCTGGGGCAGAACCACTCACTCTTGGATGTACATACTACAGTACGTAGCCAAACATACCTACTCAACTGCTATAAGCTGACTAGAAAAAGGACAACTATATAAACAATACATATAAAAATTTTCTTATATTATAATGTACTGACTTACTATGAGTCTGTACAACTATACATGGGGAGAATTACGTCAACTGCCCCAGCGCTGCTGCGCACGGCCCACGTGAGCGTAAAACACGACATTTTCAACTCATCGTTTCGGTCTCAAAACGTTGATAAAAAATTTGTTAAACCAACACTATACTGTATTTCTTTCTCAGCTTTCTAATGGTCTCATCCGTTTTTGGAAATTCTACCTCCATAACCTCAAAAAATGCAAGAGTTCAAAAAACACGTTACATTTTCATGATCTTCAACTTTTGGCATTTTTTGGTCTATCTACATCTAAAGATTAGACTTTTTTACGTAGAAATGGACAATAAAAAAAGGAGTTTTTTATTTTTATGTAGTATTGAACCGACAAACCAGACGGTGCGAGCGGCTGCGGCCGCGCTGAAAGCGAGTCGGCCACTTGCTATCTGCTACGATGAGATTTGTCTTTTCAGCTATGTATGTATACTTACAAGCCTTAACCCTGTACTTTACACACGTCAAAGCATCATATTGAATAAAAGGAAATGTTTTTGCCAAAAATTGCAGAAATTTAATCAGATACTTCTTGACTTTGTGATTATCTATATTCAATGGATTACAACATTTCATCATTTTTGGTACTTATTACTAAAAACAAGTTATAAAAAACCAAATAACTGCTAAAATAAACTATCAATGGATGCGTAAGTATAAAACTTACTTCGATTCTCCGTAACAATCACATAACCTACGTAAAAAAATTTTTAAACAAAATTACATTGAGAATTTAAAATAGTACCAAAACCTATAAAAACTTTAAACTGACGATGGCATAATCTTCTGTTATAAACATAATAAGCATTGTCATATAAAGCAAAATCTAAAAGTTTCTTGCAATGTGCAAACCATCACACTTAAGTATTTTTGCTTACATCCAGCCAGAGAGATGGTAGCAGACGGCACGCAGTGGACCCGCTGTCAGCGCGACCGCAGTGGCTCGCGTCATCTTAGTCGTCATTTCAATACTACGTAAAAATGAAGAAACCCCTTTTTTCATTGTCAATACCTAGGTAAAAAAGTCTTATCTTCCAACGTAGATAGTCCAAAAAATGCCAAAGTTAAAGATTATGAAAATACAATGTGTTTTTTGAACTTTTGCATTTTTCGAGGTTATGGAGGCAGAATTTTAAAAAACTAATGCCTTTACTAGAAAGCTAAGAAAAAAATACGTAAGAGTATGTATTTTTATAATTTTTTTGTTAACGTTTTGAGACCGAAACGACGAGTTGAAAACGTCATTTTTTATGCTCGCGCGGGCCATGCGCAGCAATGCTGGGGCAGTTGATGTGATTCTCCCCATGTATCAATACAACTTTTCACGCAGCTTCTCGTGTGACATACGAAAAAACAAAATGGCCCAAGGTACATTTTTTTTTTTAAAGCTGTGCTTAGAAAATTTTTCTGCTATTGTTGAGCACCTATTTTTAAAAAGCTGTTAGTTACTTAAATACATTTTTTTCAGCACTTGCAGGCAAGGAATTGACAACAAATAAAAAATGAGACATGGAGTAAGAACATTCATTGGTTAACTATTTATCCGAGAACAACTACTTAGCAGCCAACAAATCGCATAATGCAAATAAAACTTAGCTTCATGCACAAGCGTAGAGCAAAGTGGCAGAGAGTCTCAGTAAATGCAGTCCATTAAAAATGTTACGCAGTGTGTTAATTTTAGTCAAATGGGGGTGGAGAAAGTTATGTTACATGCAGCAGAAACAGACAGCTGCACTTGAATGGCACTCGTTTCAACCTTAAAGAGCAAGTGAGAGCTCCATGCTGTCTGATTGCCACGCTTCTCTCACTCACTCTCGTGGAATCAAACAAGTGCCACGCGGGTTCTGCTGGCTCTTTCCACCTCATGTAACCACTGCCTAATGAATATTTATAGATGTATTAAAAATCAGAGAGCCCGTCGGTTGGTTGATTGATAGATTAGTTAATTGTAAGCTCCAAAATTGCTTCCTGTCTGCATAATCTCTCCTTACCATATCATTTTAAATAAATGGTTCATATCTGTACAGGGTATGCTTTAATATTCACAGATAATCCGCTGTTGTAGTTGACTAAAATTTCTTGTAGAAGGGGAAGTCAGTTGAATCAGAATCAAAGGTGAACTTTGGCAGCAGGTTAGCATTCTTACTGTCATGTACACACATTAACGCAATCGTAAAACTTATACATACGGTATTTGTAGCTTCGACTGATACTAGTACTAAGGAACTTTAAGACAGAATAGCGTATGTGGCTTCAACTAGCAGCACAATCATTGAGAATCTTGTTCAGGATTTGGTTGACTATAAACTTTTTATCTTCCCAGCACAGACTGTCTCAACAATGATTACAAACTTACTGTCTTTGGACAGTGTGACATCTGACATCTTCTCAGATCACCTCTAACTGTGTTACGTAAAGAAATATGAAACAATAGATGGTATCACATGAAGATGGCAATGCAGGTTATAATTTTGAATAAGTCTGACTCAATTTATATTAAATGTTTATTAACAGTATCTGTAAATTCATACGGAGAAATACTTTTCACTCTACGTATTGCACACAAAATTAAATTTCACCCACTTGCACATACTCATGACAACTAAGATGAAGTTGAATTTTTGTACGATAATTGTCATACTCAGGCAGGTGTACAAGAAGGCAGTCTGTCGAAAAAGTATCAGGCCTACCTCTATAACTCCAAGCTGGCGTTATTCTTTATCATACGGCGCATGGCATCCTTTAAAATAATCTCTATTTGGTTGAACAACACTGTTCCGGCGATAATTCCATTTCTTCTAACAGTCTCAGAACCCACTCTTAGGAATGGCCTTAAGTTCTCTCGTCACATTATTCTCAACTGTTGTTTTATCATCAAATCACTGGCTTTTCAGGATCATAACCTATAGTATACCTTATTTTATGTAATGTTTTTTCTTTAGTTCCAGCTTGCATAACAGATAGTGATGAGTAAAAACTATTTTGTTGCCTTGTATTGTAGACGTACAGTAACAAAAAAAAGCTCATTTTTACTGAGTTATAAGATCTTTGCTTCTTCATAACTAATAAGATGTTCTTATGATTTAAGAAAAATCAATTTGTGTTTTACTAATTAATTGTAGTAGTTAGACGTTAATAAGAAAAATTTTCTTCTTGCATCATTTTCAACTTTTTCTCATACTAATTATCATAGACTCCCCACTTTCATGAATTCTGAAATCGTACGTTCTGTGAAATCCGTGCTAACTAAATTTTTTTGTTGCATTTTCAAAATTTCGTTATATCTTGATATTACTGACTTACGGTCTCTTTCCTCAACTTTTCCTTTGCAATTAAGCAATATATCGGAAAGCCATGATGAAGCCATATGTTCGAGTGGTCTGACCTTATTTTATGTATGCCTAAGAATTACTAGACTACTACTCTTACAAAAATAGTGGCACCGTGTTATAGTTGGTGCTGCTAGAATGCTACTGATCTTCATGCGAACAAAAAATAAATAAGCATGCGTGACATCTAGTTCAATATGACTTAATTCTACAGCCTAAATATAATAATTTCAAAAAAAAAAAAAGATAAATAAATGTTATAACGTTATTTTTTTATTTCACTGATTCCGAATGTTATTCCTCTTATTTACGTTGTGTCCTTATTCCTCGCTCTTATTATACAGGCGATCATACTGTCAACACTTACAATAAGTGATAGATAATGTGTTCTGCTCAGTTAATAAGAAGACAAAATTTCTTCTACAATTATTAAGTCAATGTTAAAACGTGCTTATAGGGTATAAAATTCATCCTATATTCGTTGCTTCCAATCTTGGAGGGCACGTTTGATTATCAACGTATGGTTCGTTGTTTCAATAAAAAAAACTTTTTTTATCAGTTTACTGTAACTTAAAGTAATTAATACACTAGATGTAAGTTGTTTTATTAGAATTGATTGTCATCAAAGTGCAATTGAATAACATGCTTCATAAGACTACTAAGATACAGGAGCGTGAGATTTTTTCCTCAAGAAAACATCATCTGGCCTTTTTAGACCAGAAGCTGAGTAAGTGTTAGAGGTAGCTAGTCACACTAATTATTATTTGTTGCTGTGTGCCGTGGATATATGTTGAGAGACAAAAAGTGTCTGTTCTGTGTTAATGTTTATGTATCGTAAAAGTATTTTTAGGTATGTTAATTTAACATTCGCTTACATAATAGATAATAAATAAGGTTATTGATTTATTTACGTTAAAAAGTTTTAATCATCCTTGTACGTATATGTGTGAATTACGTACATTCAAAACGTAATGTTAAAGTTTACCTCTCAGTCAATCACAATGATTAATTAAGAGTAGTTGGTAACACTGACTACTTTGGTTAAGATTACTTTATAAATTATAAAAATAATCACAATATTTATAGAGTACAAATAAAGTTTCTGATAATCAATTTTATCGTAGCACAAAATTTCTGTTTGTAAGACGAACACTGCTAAATATTAATTTCTGTTTTTATTACAATTCTTGGATTACTTACAATTAAGTTAAACTCACGTGGTTTTCTTATTATGTTATTGACTGTGTCTGTCACTTCAAGACTAATCAAATAGTTCAAGTATTTTTCTTTATACTGTAAATAATCTATTACTTCATTAAAACAGTTTTTTATTCATTTAATATTGGTCTTAATTTATCAAATGATATGATGAAATTTTTATTTTCACCTTCTTCTTGTTTGTCCATTTTTTAATAAACAATTATTTTGAAGAAATTAAAGTCACGGTTACTATTTGATTTCTAAAGTTCATTAAATTTAATACGGCATTTCTTATTATAAAATACAAAACACCATTATTAAGAGTTATTTACATTGGGGTAAGAAAATTAGGGTAAAAGTTTATTTTTTTACTGTCAACCACAAGTACAATGTTAACTTATATTAAAAAAAGTTAATAAAGTACTGTGATTATTTCATGATTTATGTAATTAATAGTAATATTTGGACAGCAAAAATTATATAGTTAATTTTTAAATGACAAAATTTAAGATTTTTCAGAGAATTTTGAGGTTTTGTAATAGTGTTCTCAAGCATTAACATAGATACAAATGGTTATTTTTTTCTTAAACATTTCATCAATTTTCACAAAACTTTTCGAGCACGTATACTTATTTATTTCTGATAACAAATTTTATCGTAGTATGCAATTTCCATTCGTAAGACCAACACCACTTAATATTGATTTATATTCTTAGCAAAATTTTTAAGTTACCTACTCTTACGGCTACAGCAGTAGAGCAGCATACCACAACCTTACAAATACTGAAACAATGTATTCATATTCTTATAAACTTTGCACAAAACACTAAACTGCTAGATTTAAAATAAATAATTCCTATTTTCTTTAAACGTTGCTAAAAATATGGCAAGATATGGCCATCGCCTACGAAAGATTTCCTTTAACAAACTTGTCTGACTATAAAAACTAGATGATGTGACGAGGATTTTCTAGCTGATAAACAGCTGTCCCATATCCTCTCACAAAATCTCTTCTCTTACTTTGCTTACCCTACTCACTTAATACCTCTCCTCGGAGAGGTCTGTCACAGGTGTCCGGCTCGGGATAGCCGAACTTTCCTAAAAGGAAATTAAAAAAAGCGAGAGGGGGCACTAACTATAAATAAACACTATCACTTTTATAATCTTCACAGCGCTGTTTATTTGCCTTTACACACTTAAATTCCACACTTCTTTCATATATATTGGCACAATGATATCAGGGTCAACGTCTTTGTACGAACACCTTCTGGTTGTCCTTTCCGTTGAACTCCTCCTTTGCTTGGCGGTCGGCGGCCGGTACCTAAGTCATACGCACACTTACACACGCATCCTTAACCACACCTAGTTCTCAATTTAATTACACTATCCCTCAATAACCCCACACACATTCACTCCCATACGTTTGGATCATCCCCAACGCTCTGTGTCGGTGTACCACCTATCGTACAGTACACCTACTCTCTCACTATCCTCACAGCCACCTGGTGCTACCTGGAGCTTGTCTTGATCGTCGCGGTAATTCGGCTTCACTGAAAGAAGTGCACAGCTCATAGCAGCATGCCATGCCATCTATCTTAAGGTGATACCACGTCAAGCCTACGCAAACTGCTTAGCAGACTCTAGGAGTATGACATGCACTCTTTCAGCTAATGGGAAAAAAGCAGCTTTGCGAAGAGTGACGATTATTGCTATTGTCCATTCTATATGATATAGTCGTGCTTTCGCGCTTGCTGATCGTATTATTGTACCTGAGTTAAGGTTGCTTCGTAACGCGCTTCTACTTTCTTTTTCTTATATTATTTAATTGAAAGTATTAACTAAGTATGAAATTACTTAAAACTTACTATCCAAAGTCGGTTTCATATTGTTTTTTTTTTTTTTTTTTTTTTTTTTTTAATTTTACGAAGGTGAGGAATATGTTTATGGCTAATATAAGTTTAGAGTAAGCACAAGTAAATGCTAATTTTGTGAATGTATTGTTTAGAATTAAAATGGAAAAAAGTATGAATCAACAGATCTTGAAACTGAGGTGCGAATCGTATAACAACTTGAAATACTAAAGAAGTGACATTCAGCAGATAATTAATGTATTTAGTTATTTTATAAAAGATATTTACAATTATTACATTTTAAAAAAAATCGAAAGATATCCTAAAAACAAGTTTTCAGCAACGTTTTATAAAGTGAGCTGTATATAGTTTGATGCAACATTTTTTCTATTGTATAAAAGATTTATGTGTGATAGCAAAGCATCAAAAGGTCCTTTGGTTTCCAATAGGGTTCTTAATGAATTTTTCATCGGTAAATGTACTATTGAGGATTTCACAGTTTTATTAATTAACTTGTTGCCTTGCAGAACTTTCATTTTTTTAAGTAGTCTTGATCACTAGTTTTTCCAGTTTAATATACAGTCCACAATTTTCATACAATTCTGAACGAATATCATTACTTTAAAACTGCGTAAATGGAAATCGAAATCACTACATTTCGAAAGTGTATTTGATATCTCGGATACTTCTTCACTTGCAGCATTTTGTAGGGTTATTATTCAATTTCTTTTAATGTGAGGATTGTAAATATCTTTTATGAAATTACTAAATACATTAATTATCTGCTGAATGTCACGTCTTCAGTATCTTAAATTGTGGTACCGTTTGCACGTTAGTTTCAAGATGTGTTGATTCATATTTTCTTCCATTTTTACTCTAAACAACAAATTTAAAAAATTAGCATTTTTTAAATATTAAGTCTACACTTATATTATATGGTTACTTATATAAACTATAAACGTATGCCTTACCTCAGAAAAAAAAAATAATAAATAAAAAAAATTTAATTTGATCAACTTTGGATAATAAGTTTAAAGTTATTTAATACTGAGTCCATACTTTCAATTAATTAGTATGAGAAAAAAGAAGTAGACGCACGTTACAATAAAACCTTACCACAGATACAATAATACGATCAGCAAGCGTGGATGCACGACTATATCATATAGAATGGATAATAGCAATGATCGTCACTCTTCGCAAAGCTGCTTTTTTCCCATCAGCTGTAAGAGTGCATGTCATACTCCTAGAGTCTGCTAAGCAGTTTGCGCGGTTGTGACGTGATATCACCTTAAGATAGATGGCGTGGCATGCTGCTATGAGGTGTGCACTTCTTTCAGTGTGCATGGTCGACTTTCAACAGTTCGCTCAGTGGCTGCTCTCCTCTCATATCTCCCACGCCTCTTTCTTCAAAGTCCGATCTTTTGGTTCTAGTCTCTTCTCTCTCTCTCTCTCTCTCTCTCTCTCTCTCTCTCTCTCTCTCTGTCTCTCTCTCTCTCTTGATTTCTCAGATCTGGAAAGCATAATCGTGGAGTCACCTGCCTGTGCCTAACGCTTCACCCTGAACCCGTGTACCGAAAATAAAGTAAGAGAGGCTTTTGTTGCTTGTCTAGAGAGCTCGCAAGGCTGCGGTCTAGATGGGCTGGCACTTTTTTACTTTAAATCCATGCCTAATATTATTGTGCCATGTTTAACTGAGATTCTTAATTTGTCCCTCGCGAGTGGTATCCATCCGACCGAGTGGAAGCATTTAATAATTATTCCTTTGCCCAAGGTGACAAACTTTCGGGCACCAGGAGACTTTTGGCTAATCGTTAACATTGTTCACTTTGCAAAGGTATTCCATAAAGTGATAGCAAAAAGGATTGCTGATTTTCTGGAAACGAACCGTTTGCTCTCACCTTTGCACTCTGGATTTAGAAGGCATAGAGGGACGCAGTTGACGCTGCTTAAGCTAATGCATAATATCTGTGAGGGGATGGAGGCAGGAAGGGTGACCATGCTTGTTCTATTTGATTTCCGCAGGGCATTCGATTCTATCAATCACATGGTGCTCTAGCAAAAGATGATCCACTTGGGCTTTGCCGGGAGCACTTCGCAATGATTCCACAGTTATCTCACGGGTCGTTCTCAGGCTGTGAGTAGGTCGAAAATACACGATCTGCTTTTTTTCCTGTGACCTCAGGTGTTCCACAGGGCTCATCTACTGGGCCACTGCTTTTTTTAATATTTATTGATGAGATTCCCTTTGTCTTGAGCTGTGCATCTGGGGTCGTGTACGCTGCACAGTGCGGCAAAACAGGCTTTTTTGTACATAAATAAAATAGCGCTGGCTGCTGTGGACCAATTGACGTGATTTTTCCAAAATTGTAGGTCAATGCACAAGGAATACCAGAAAAATAGTCCCGACCCAAAAAAAAGGTGTGGAGGGGGTTAAAACTAACCTTAACGATTAAAAAAAAGATAGAAATGACACATTGTTTTGTCTAACTTATTCAATTAAGATGTTACAATAATTAAATAAAGATATTTTTACGTAAAATAGCAAGATCTTAACAAATCACATTGAAATAGGTTATTTTAGGTTAAAATAAAACAAAACATGGGGGTTAAAATAGTACAAAACTATCCCCAAAATTTTAATTTTCGTACTGTCAAAAATAAATAAATAATAATTCTGTAATTTGATCTAAAATTCATTTTATATTTTATGAATTTACTAGTTATGTTGTGAGCAAGTGCTGGAAAAAGTACCGCTCAGCATTACAAGTGTTGCAAAGTTTTAAAACTTACCCTGAACTTGCAATTTTTAGTATTTTTTTTGTCAAATAAACGACATTTTCTCAACTTTGTATACAATTATTATATATTTTACTGAGAAGAAATAAACTACAAATTCAATATAAAAAAAAAAAGATCGGATAATATTATGGTGCAGAGGGTTAACATTTAACAAAACAACCTCTAAATGGCTAGTAAACGTACTACAGAGATGAAATCAATAATGCTCCTCTAAGCTTTCATTACATTACTATTTAAAACGGTTTGACGTGCAGTTTATAACATAAATTCTGAGAAAATTCCTATAAAGCTATACATGGGTTTACATGATATACAGCTACCCCTACAATTAATGTTTTCTTATAATGTATGTTGCAACTTATATACCTTCAAGTTTGTATGTACTTGCTTTGATGCTTACTAAAAATCAATTCATAAGTAATGCAAATATATAATTCATTGTCAAATATTTATATTAAGCTCTACAGGCTTTTTCATATTATAAAACCTCCCCTACATTAAAATATTTCCGTATCACTTGAAACAAAAGAATTACGTTTTCATCAGTTTATCTAAGAATATTTTTAACTACGCTTGGGACAAATTAGTCAATGATTTTATGACTAAATACTGCAGAAAAGTATCATTGAGCTCAGTATGTTGGTAAAGTAAGCTATACTTAACCCTTACATAGAAATGATTTTTGTTTTTTAAACAAACATATAACATTAAAACATAGAAGTTTCGCAAATAATACAAATTGAAAATTTTTTTACCTTGCTCAAACAAGATTATCGTGATAGTCGGTTGAAAATACATAACAAATATTTTTTTAAATCGTCCTACGTAAACTAAACTCAATTTACAGTCAGATACTTGAAATGCTTGTGATATTGTTAATAGGGACATTAAAATTGTTGTAAACAAACTTCGAGGAATCATAATAATTAGACATTCACAATATGCAAAGAGTTTAATTCAATTGTATTAGTGTTAATTTAACCTTTTTACAGCATGATGATACACCTTCTTATTCTTTTCGTCACAAAATCACTAATGTGATCGTCTTCATTAACATTAAAAACAATTATAGACATACTTGAAAAAATATAATCAATGCAATAAGAATTTTGCATAAAAAATATTAATGCTGATTTTTGTTTAGTATTTTTTGTCCCCTGTAGCACTTACTAATGATTTAAGTGACCTGCTCCTCAAAAAGACACTTATTAATCTGTTCTTAAAAACAACATGATACAATCTTAGGGAATATTGATCTTCCAATAAGAATGGCACAAAAATATCAATTACAGAAGAAATTTTGTTATACTTCAACTTTTTTGTTGCTCAGTATTACTTTTTTTTTAGTATGTCGCCGAGAAATTACTAGTTAATTTGTCTTCAGTGATTTAATGAATATGTATAAAGCAACTTTAAGATAAATTGCAAACTTATTTTGAATAATCTCTAAAATTGCAATGTTAGGGACAATTTTAGTATACTCCAACCCCCATTAGGCATAATATGACTTCTCTGCAGTACTTGATCACAAAATTATTGATCAATTTGTCATAAACTAAACTATAAACAATTATGGACTAACCTTAAGCAATACTATTGTTTTGTTGAAAGCATTACGAATACTCGTCAGTTCAGAGGTAGTTTTGTGATATAACGAAGCCTGTATAGCCTAATTTAAACATTTGACAATGTATTATACATTTGCTTTACTGATATGTTGATCTTCAATAATCATAAAAGCAATCACATTATGAACTTGGACGAATATCAAGTGCCACATACTTAATTTGTTAAAATCTTGCTATCTTTTGTAAAAATGTTTATATTTATATACGCCCCTCCCTTTGCATTTCACAACCTCCAGCGCTCCTGAAAACCGGTAAATCGTTGAAGGTTTCCAGAACTAAGTCCTCGACGTGACAAACTGGCCCTTAGTTTATTTCCGATGGGTCGTAAGCTTATTAACCTCACTCCTATCTTACACACATTCAGTCACTCAACCATACCTCACACACATTCAACTTCTCTCATTGCTTTCGGCTTTTCTCCATCGTATTTGCTTGTAGTCCACGGCACCGAAAGCACACATTAAATAATGTGTCAAAAATATATATGTTTAGCAAATTTATACATTATTACAAGACTCGGTAGCCACCGATGACTTGCACAAAAATATAGATATATAGTGAAGCGATATCTTTAGCTACCACGTCACAATGTTCAAGCAGCCACACTGTAGCCTTAACGCAAATAATAAAAAAAGTTTTTTACACGCAGAGGAAAAAAATAGCATTATCGCATGACAACGTTGAGCTCTGAGATGCGATGAACCAGTGCAGCACGTCATGCGCTTTTACTGTAGCTGCTACGAGCTCAACGCAGGCTGCTAAGTAGATATGGCGTTATCAGTGTCTATGCCGTAATGTCATCATGAAATATGAGCCTATTGCCAGAAGCGTATGGTTTTAAAGCAGAGAGTCAACATCTTTAACGCATTGACTATAGCTATGGGCAAAACGTTAGGCAACGATGCAGTTATGTCCATTGCTGTCTTGCGTTTGCTTCTCCCACTTTTTATTTCTACACTATATGTTCTCTCTGCAGCATGTACGCACTCGTTGCATGCACAGCTTATAAATACCTTTCTATACACATACACAGCATGATATGTAACGATGGCATTCCCCGAGAACCACGTGTAGAGCTATTTTTTCTGACGCGAACCCCGTTACAATTCATTATTCAGGGCAAATAGCTTTTAAATGGAAGCCGATCAAAAATACATTCCAAACTACCCCTAAATGGGGTTAAAAAGCTATAGCGCGCTCGCATGAGCTCGCGACGTTGCCACATTGACATTGGAGCTTAGTTGGTAAGCGGTGAGAACTATATCCATGTGCACATGCAAGAGCGTCAGCTATTGCTGGTAACTTAAAGGTTGGATGTAAAAGGTAAATACTGTCTGCTCCGTATGTTGCCAGTTGTTTGTCTACGCGCTTACTGTCTTTCTTACTCTTATGTTGGACAAAAACATCTTCAAGTTTTTATACTTATAAGTAATGTTACCTCAAATTAAAGTAAAATACCATATTAGTAGGGATTCTTTCGCTTTATACGATAGTATCTTTGCAAAAATAGTCGACCTCTTGGTCAAAAATATTGTTGTTAGGTATGTCTTGCTTGCGTTCCCAGGTATGTCGTCTGTACATGATTAAGAACAAGTCCTTTTATCAATTGAAATAATCAAAGTATATTACAGTTGACAAGGCTAATAAGAATCATTTATTTATCATCCAAATTTACGTGCTTTAAAATAACACGTTTAAGAATGCTCTAAGTACTATCTAATTATTTCATCAAAAATTATAGTACATTCAATTAAAAAAATCATAAACTTTGCAGTGTATTGAATGATAATTTAAAAATGTCACGGTAATAAAATGTTTGGTTTATGTACATCTTTACTTAGTTAAAACTTAAGCATCAATATAAACTGACACGGTTAGATTAAAAAACAGTTTATAACTTACAGAAAATGAGTTTAATTGAAATGAAAAAGCAATTAAAACCAATTTTTAAAAAACTCAAGTGTCTGAGAAGTACCCGTCAGGTACACACCAAGTACCCTAGAAGTGCCCACCAAGTGCCCGGGAAGTACCCACCAAATACCATCTTAAATGTATGTGCTTCACTGAGTAAGCATGAAAATGTTTTTCCGTTGGTGGCGCTATTATTAAGTGTTGCGTGGAGAGTGTAACACCAAGGCATCATGTATCATGGGCTTTTTTTTGCAATTGCTACCAGCAGTTAAGTTACGTAGTTTGTGTTAACGCCGTCAGGCAGTGGTACTGTGAACGTGCACTAACTGTCGGTGTGTTCCGCATGTCAACAAACTTCGATTTATGTTGATACTCCAATGCTATATCGATATTTCGAAGTTTGTTTACATGCTGAGCCAACCAACAGTTACAGTTGACATATGTTGATACTAACGCTGCCCGATCATGTGGCGTACCACGACCTACGTCACTTAACTGCTGGCAGCATTTGCGGTATACAGCATGGGCTCTAAATTAAATTTTTTTTTAGGGTACTGAAAACGCATATATGTGAACTTAAAATAAAATCACTCTGAGTTTAGAATTTGATTAATTTTTAAATTATTATTCAATACACCGCAAAGTTTGTGATTTTTTTAAAAAGATATTTTATAATTTTTAATGAGATAATAAGATTGCATTAAAAGCATTTTTAAACGTATTATTTTAAAACATGTAAATTTGGATGATAAATAAATGATTTTTATGAGCCATATTAACTGTAATATACGTTGATTATTGCTATTGATAAAAGAACTTGTTTTAAATCAAGTACAGACGGCATACCTGGGAATGCAAGGAAGACATACCTAACAACAATATTTTTGACCAAGAGGTCGACTATTTTTGCAAATATACTATCGTGTAGAGCGAAAAAATTTCTACTGATATGGTCTTTTACTTTAATTTAAGGTAACATTACCTATAAATATAAAAATTTAAAGATGTTTTTGTCCAATATGAGAGTAAGAAAGACAGTTAGCGCGTAGACAAACAACTGACAACATAAGGAGCAGACAATATTTACCTTTTTACATCCAACCTTCAAGTTACCAGCAATAGCTGACGCTCTTGCGTGCGCACATGGATATACTTCTCACCGCTTACCGACTTAGCTCCAATGATAATGTGGCAACGTCGCGAGTTTATTCAGGGGTAGTTTGGAACGTATTTTTAATCGGCTCCCATTTAAAAGCTATTCGCCCTAAAAAATCAGTTTCAACAGGGTTCGCGTCAGAAAAAATCGCTCTACACCCGGTTCTCGGGAAATGCCACCGTTACATGTTATGCTGTATATGTATGTTTAAATGTGTATGTGTATATATACACTGCAGCTAACAGTTTTGTGATGTACTGGAAATATATTTATTGTGAGCACCATTTATATATTTATCCAATTTTGAGACAAGTATGGCAAAGCTGCACAGTACAGCTAAAATTTTATGAATTAAGCATAAAGAGTGTTTAGACTATCATACTAGCTCATCAGTTGCAGTGTATATGTACACAAGTTTGTAAACACACACTCACACATACACTCATATATATATAGGCATTGACGCAGCTTCTAAATACGTTCATACATATATATCTGTAGGTATGCTCTCTCTATATATATATAGGTATTTATAAGCTGTGCAGGCAATGAGTACGTGCATGCTGCACAGAGAGCATGCGGTACGTACAGTTTGTTTTTACAAAAACAAAAAAAAGTTGAAAGAAACAAACCACGAGATATGAATGGGTCATGGAACCCACGGTAAGAACGAAGTTCTCTAGACATAAGATAAGTGCCGAAAAAAAATTGAACATGAGATATGTGTCGAAAAACATCATAAAGTGAAGAAACACGATCTCTGAAGTAACAGGGGGGTCAGAAGACCCATAGAAGGAACAATACTCTGTAAGTAAAAGTAATGCATACATGTAGTTCAGTGAAACAAAAACTTGAAAAACGAATAAAAAAAAAAAAGAGATTAGTTCAGTACTCACGATGGTTAAATTTCATAAGAATGTCGTGCATAAATACAGTACTTACGAAGTTCGACCATAGTGAGTACTGAACTAATTTTTTTTTTTATTCGTTTTTTAAGTTTTTGTTTTACTGAACTACATGCATGCAGTAATGCAGTACTTACCCTTACAGAGCTTTGTTCTTCCTATAGGCTTCGTGACCCCCTTGTTAGCTAAGCAATTGTATTTCTTTGATTTATAATGTTCTTCAACACACATATCATGTTTAATTATTTTTTGGCACTCATCACATGATTAAAAAACTTTGTTAAAACCGTGGGATTTATGACCCATTTATCCCTCCTGGTTTGTTTCTTTCAATTTTTTTCATTCTTTGAGATTTCCTTTATTTAATTCTTTTTTTTTTATTTAATCTTCTGTTTCTTCTTCCTTTTTTATTTCATTTTTTCTTTATAAATGTTTAACCTACTGATATATCCTCTTTTTTTAGAATGTAATTGAAATCTACTTTTACAACTTTTTTTTTCCACTGATATCTCCCTTTATTTATAAGTTTTGAGTAAAATTCTAAATTGATTTGAAAAAACACATTTCTTCTGCTCCAGCTCTTTTCTTGTACAATTATTTCGTAATGTTTTATAATTTTCTGAAAAGGTTATCAATTTCTTAAAATTTTCTAATAACCATGATTGACTTTTTTTCAAAATTAAAATGTTTAATATACCAAATATAATTTAATATAATATATAATAATCTAAAATATCATAATATATAATATTATATAATAGCCTAATGTAATACATCGTATACTATGTAACACTTTTTAAACACGCTTATATTGTCGTAGTAAATACTTAATGCATCAAATTTTTGTGCCATAAATGTTGTTGAGTAAAATTTTCTTTTATATAAATTTTGAGTTACTAACTTCATTTGTAAAAGTTTGCTTCTTAAAAATTTCTTCAATAAAAGCAACAACAGTTCTAAAAGATAAAATCAGTTACTCAGAACGACAGTTGCATAAATTGTCATAGTTTTAACTAGATGTAGAATTAGTAGTAAGACTTTCATTTTTTTATTTAACTTAGAATGCTGTTAATATTTTTCATGGTTCTATAAAAATTTTTTTTTCCTTTTGACTATTTCATATCTACAGTTTAGCTTGTTTGATTTTTTATTATTGCATTATTTGTGTCTGTCGCTTCAAGACTAATCAAATAGTCCAGGTATTTTTATTTATACTGTAAATAATCTATTGTTTCATTAGAAGAGTTTTTTATTTACTTAATATTGATCTTTAATCAGCAAATGACATGATAAAATTTTTATTTTCACCTTCTACTTATTAGACCATTTTTGAATAAACAATAATTTTAAAGAAATTGAAGTCACAGTTTTTATTTAATTTTAAAAGTTCATTTCATTTTATACGACATTTCTCATAGTGAAATACAAAGCAGTTATAAGAAGTTATTAACATTAGTGTAAGAGTTAATTTTTTTATTGTCAACCGTAAGTATAGTATCAATTAATATTTAGAAAAGTAAGAAAAGTAATGTGTTGTCTTGGCAGCTACATAATGTTTAATCCTGAAGGAGCTGTTAGCAGGACAGTGAAATATTTATTTAATGTAAATAAAAAGTCAATAAACAGTCATGATCCATTATATTTAGTTTATTTCCTCGTACAAATTAAGGTGACTAAGGAGCAAGTTAAAGGATTATATAGTTATGTATAATCATAATAATTATTTAAAACGCTAAAATATCTGTTATATATACCACAAGCGTTAGTATCTTAGCTGACTTATTATCATTTGATTAATTTTTTCCATGTGATATGTAATGCTAATGGTAAAAACTATTGTGTCAGTAAACTGGACTCATTAACTTAATTAAAACCTTGATGAGTAGTACTTATTTATGAAAGATTGTTAACATATTTGTTATTTCTTTCAACTTTTGCTGACTTGTCAATAGCTTCAAATATAGTTCTCTATACATAAATAAAATAATTTTGTTCCTTGATACTCTTAAATCACAGCTGTTTTCGTGGAATCTTTGAGACAAGGTTAAATTTTATTAATTATTGAATTTTAATGAAATATTATAAAATGTTCAAAAAATTTTATGAAAATTTTTTTAAACGGTTGTATACGAGTACACTCTCACCTAAGTAAGAATTGACAACATCGGACAATACATTGAATTGTGTGTAATACTTACTTCTCTTTTCATATAATAATTTTATTATAATATTGAAAGAAATTACAATTATAAATTACTATATAAAATGAGACAAGTAAGTGTGTATGATTTATTATACAAGAAGGTGGAGATGTATGGATCTGAATATGCAATTTATTAGATTTAATATGAAGGAGTTTTTTTTTTTTTAATAATACAATACACATAATACTTGTTTTTTTTTTTTTTTTTTAAGAATCTAGTTAATTGTGAATATTGCTCTATGTTTTTTGGAGATAAAAAAAATTAATAGATTGTAAAAAAAAGCATAAAAAACTTTTTGAAGACATTAAATGTAACACCACCATAAAATCGAAAAATCATTACTTACGTTATACACTAGAATATAAAAATAGTTAGGTATCGCTGTACATCATTTGTAAAAAAAATTTAAGGACAAACACGCTTACAACGTCTTAAAATAATGTATCATTCTAATAATTATGAAATTTGCTCGGAATGTAAAAAAAAAATTTTCATGAAAAGATTAATAACTAAGGCATTGCATGAGTATTCACAAAACTGTAAGTGACTCACAAAAATATCTTGAATACAACATGATTAAAACAATATCAAATTTAAGTGAAAGGCTTACTTCTTTTACATCTTAGGAAATAGATTAAATGTATTAGGTAAAGTTCATGTATTTTCAGTATATTTACATACAGAAGGGATCAATTAAGGCAGAAAAAAAAATTTCATGCGATGTAATTTTTCAATTATTCAATTATATTACTAGAAATGTCAAGCATGAGTTCCAACAAAAATATAATTACAGCAATAATATCAATACATTTTGTTTAAAGTATTTAAAATGATTTATAACGGTTAAGCGCTGTATTATTTTAAAACAATATTTTTAAATAATTATAGTGCAATATAAAAATAACCTTACGTTATAAACTTTATTTTTGTAACATTATCAACAGCACGCTCACAGTCATTGTATTTTAGTACTAATTTTTACTTAATGAGGAGACCTAACATATATGTTAAGACTAAGACCAATGTGTTACATATTAACTATACTAATATTTTTATCTTTGTCTTCTAAAGGTTTTGATTATCAGGTTCCAAGACAAAGCTGTTTGTGTCGAGTCCTTTTTTCCAATCCATAAAGTTAAAAAATTTAGGTTACATGACTTTGATTATATGTTTATACATAATACGATTTTTTTTTACAATGTTAACTAACCTTCAGTCTTACTTAAATCCCCATATCTCTTAAATGTTACATTAATCGAAGCTTGACATAAAAACATTTACATTATAATAATCTTTTTGGCTGCAGTAACATGCGACGGAAATGACTTGAGGAACGTTCCCGCAGAAAGAGGTAAAAGTCCTCTTACCAACACATTGATGAATACACACTCCACTCCGAGCTCCAATCTAGAGTGACAAAGTAGTGTTGAGGTACAATCCACAGTGTAGGAATATCAAAAAATGATCACCAGAGTGCAGCAAGTGCTTGCACAGTATAATAGCACACTTGGCGATTTGTATTGTACAAAAAGCAACAAGTACTTGCTTCAGCTATAACACACTGTAGCTGCAGTGTTAGTAAGGTTCAAAAATGGGGGTAGGGCTGTGCTGTATTGTAAAAACCCGTAAATGTAAAACACACAAAAACGTAGCAAGATTCGGAGCGTTTCTGTTAATATATGTTGGTGACGTGTTTTACAATCTCACAACTAAAAAAATCAGACAACATAAACCTACGCTCTATTTTCATAAGATTTTTGCAATTATAAACAAAAAAAAAAGACATCATAACGTAGACTTTATTTTAAAATTTGTCGCATCTTTCATACGAAATAAGACATAAATTTTTAAACCAAACTTCTGATTCTCTTGTATTTATCTTCTGCTGGCCTATGCTTCAGCTGTATTTACGGCTCCATCTGGCAGGCAATCACAATCTGGATCAGCGGCTAATGCTGATCTGAATTCTCTATACATAAGCCAGATTTTTTTGAAACTCGTATACAAAGCTTATCAACTATGGAAATACTGCCACGGTAGCATGGTGGTATAGGTTCTGATTCTTATATCTTAAGGCCTTGGTAATGCAGGATTTTGAGTTTGATACCCGATCTTTACCCACTCGGCTCAGAACTCTGGTAAATTAAGCAAAAAAATATTGCATGCTTTTTTGTTATTGTGCTTTTTCAGCTTATACCTATAGTCATATCAGGTAGCGAAGTTCAGAATGCAAAAGATGTTGCCTCATTACTTGTTGAGAAGTATCAACTTTGATTATATTACGAGAGAAAATGTTATTAAAAATGACTGTATAAACAAGTAAATTGGGGCAGATTAAGAACCATTCACATGTTATCTATTATATAATATTTATATTGATTTGAACGTTGAGCATCACAGTATAAAAACGACATGAGGTACAAACTATAAGGTCTAAAGTTCATGTACGTATTTATATAAAGTACAAAGTACAAAAATAATGAGTAATATTTTTAAATTACAAGGCAGAGTTAATGTTGTTATTATTAAAACTTAAACAAATTTCGTGAGCTATCACAATTACATTCCAGGAATTAAAAGTAACTGGTAATAATGAAAGCATCAAGCATAATGCAACCAAGACCTATTTAATATGATTTTTTAAATCATCTAACATCATAATCATCTTATGAACTCAAACTACTGCAAAAGTTTATGGTAAAAAAGGATAATTCAACGTTAGATAACATGTAGCTATTCTATTACAATTCCTTTAGAGTCCAAGTGTGAAGAGTAAAAGCAAAAACTAAAGCGCAAGTAACTGTCTACAAAAACAATAAAGATACCTTTATATGACCATTTTAATACAATAATTTTGTGATTCGAAAAATGCTCAGACTTATGTTTTATGTATATTTTATGGTATAAAATACATTTAACAATAATATAGTAAGAAAATAGTCACGAAAAATTATTTAAATGCTATTATTAGAAGTGCTTTATAAAACATGTCGATAAATCAGCAATAAATATTGTATTTAACGTACTTTTATATTAGTCTTATAATATTAAAGATATACACATTTATGTGATCACCCATATATGGTTAGGATCACCCATTTTTAAATAGATTTAGTTAACTTATTGGAGTAACGAATATAGAAATAGTAAGTATCACAAAGCGTCGACACTGCTAATAGTCATTCTTAAAATACACACAACTATCTTTCATAGAAAGTACTCATTCAATTAAAGAAAAA
This sequence comes from Copidosoma floridanum, assembly GCF_036245765.1. NCBI lineage: Eukaryota > Metazoa > Arthropoda > Insecta > Hymenoptera > Encyrtidae > Copidosoma > Copidosoma floridanum. Next base: position 10,297,636 of record NW_028321898.1, on the reverse strand, counting down.
GTAGAAAGTTTGTGTATATTTTCAATTATTAGTTACTTGCTATTATGATTAAAATCTCTTTTTAAAAAAGAAGATTGGTTTACATTTTTTTCCAGCTCAAAGAAACGGATCATTTATCAATCACCATTAGTAATCAATCAAGTGAACATAATTCATCTTGCACCAATAAAGGCTTCTCCATTTCCTACATATGACTGATCACCGTGTAAAATGTGATGTACAATTTTGTTTCTAATTTTGTGTGTACAGATTGCTTTCATGGAGTGATCAGTCAAAACCATTAAGTTTCGCAGAACTGTGAATTAGGATGCTTTACTTGAAAAAGAAAAAAAAGTTTCTTAGAAATAGTGATAAAGAAACAAATCAAACGAGAAACGACGGAATACATCTAAATGAGTCCATTGCGAATACTAGTGAATTATTTTGCATTAAGTTCATGAATTATATTTTCACTAATAAATACGACTTTTCTTCAACTTTAGACAACTAAAATACGTTGAACCTTTCCCTAAATCTACTAAATGCTTTAATTATTCCTATTCTTGACCCTAAGAAAAAAGTAAATCTATCAATGTATCACTAGTATGTGTAACTAATGATTTACCAGAAGTTTTAAAAAAGAAAAAAAAGTTTAAAAAATACTAAAGAATAGCAAATAACGTCAAAGTAATAAGAAACGGAAAAAAAAAAGTCGTTTTAAACAAAAATAATAATTGAAATGAAAAACTTATATAAAACAACTTTAATAAGCAAGTGACAGTTATACTTGATTATAACTTCAATATAAAATTAAATGTTTTATTTATGAGTTAAAAGAAAATTTAAGATTTTTGATTTACCATAAAATGGATACTTCAAAACAACAAAAATATTTAAAAAAAAAAAAAAAGGATTGAGCAATAAGGGACTATGCAAAAAAACTAATATTACTCGAGCAAAATTAACAATGATTTGATATAAAAAAAAAACTGTATGTGCCTGAGAAACATTATTTTTTCATCATAAGTAATATTACATACTTTTCGTAATATACAAAGATTTCATTTTTTGTTTATTAGCACAGCAATAAAAAAGTTTGAAGAAAGAAGAATGTTTGTTCCAATATTGGTCATACGGTTGTCCCGGTATTGGGATGTAATATGGGCTGCTGGAGCTTTTTTATACTCTAGAGCTATGTAACTCACGAAAATCCAAATTAAAATACGCAGCTGCTGATAGAGTGCTGTACCTATATGTGTACGAGCACTGCTGTAGATATATGTAAACGCGGGAAAGCTATCAGCAGCTGCGTATTTTAATTTGGATTTTCGTGAGTTACACAGCTCTAGAGTATAAAAAAGTGCACTGGGAGCTGCTTCCTGATGAAAAGATAGTTTAGAAAAACGCATGAGCCTTATTATCATAAAAAATTTAAACATGGAGGAAAAATAGCCTCCGAGTCTTATGCTGCGCATGCATTTGTGTTGACTCTTCCACGCCATGTTGAATTTCTCATCCCCTCCAGTGGCCCATATTACATCCCAACACCAATGGTCTAAAAAGGTCTTTTCTATTTCTGGATCAATCAATACTTACACAAAAATTACAATTATTCACTGATAAAAACATTTATAACAAAAATTTTTTTTGGTTCTGCAGCAAATAAATTGTTTTCCTATTAAAACTTTGATTGTCTTTAAACTAAGCAATTCGACAATAAAAGAAAAGATATATGTTTCTTTGGTCTGTCCCAGTTTTGGGTATTTTACCTTATACGATCACTAAACAAGAAATTTTTCACCACTGTTAAAATTCTGTAGGATGAAATAAAACTTTTTAAAAAATAAGAAAAATGTATACTAAAGGATGTTTACTAAGAGATTTTCAAAAGAGGAAGTAATGGTCTAATTATGAATGTAATTTTAAGATGTCATAGTTGGATAATGCATTTTTTCGACTGTAAAATTTAAACAATCGTAACCTGATGAGGTTCAACTTATTATGACTCAGAATATGCAAGTTAAAAAGAAATTAAAGAAACTTATGGGAACTTCTCAATAAGTTTCTTATTTAAATATTGTTTCAAATTTCATTAAAAAGGTGTTTTAGCTAGCAAGTAAAATTGAGATATTAATGCTATTTTTGTGTTAAAGAGCAAAATTTATGTAATTCTAAATAATAATGTTATGGCCTAATAGAAAAAATAACAAATTATGTACATAATACATTAAAACTTAAGTTATTGCGGTTTTAAAAATTAGAAAACCTGTGAAAGTAATACATCTGGTAGTGCATCCGTATAAGAATTGTTCGTCTTAAACAGTTAAATTAATTTGTTACAAATACTGTGTACTGCACACTTATTACTAAACTGTGAAGGTCGTGAGGTTACGTAAGAGCTATTGAGGGGAGCAACGTTAGATTCACAGAAAAAAAAGAAAACGGTGGAAGGCTCAAAGAATGTTAGAGAAGGGCGTAAAGGGCCTGAAACAGTACAAGAAGAACATGCTTGTCTCATAATCGTATGGTTGTGAGGGTGGTTAAAGGAGAAGGATAAAGGAGACAGAAAAAAATTTTGGTAGGTCTGAGGAGCGGCATAGGAGGGGCATTTTTTGGTAAAAATAGACCTGAGGACGTGAACTGTCATTATAATATGTTGATGACTTGTATAGAGTTGGGATATTGTGTAACAAATAGCTTGACTACTTAAAAGTGTATTAAATAAATGAAGGGACCCTAATACAAAAATAATTGTTGACAAGCAACATGATAACATTCATACTAATTTCAAAGAAATATGATAAACAATATTTAAAAAGGCTTACTATCTCCTAAACTAAATTTAAAAATTGTAAATAAAGTAATGTAAACAAGAAAACAAGGTATATTAGATGGTTTATGTAACAGTGCACGGATGCGAGTGACTTAATTATGAAAGTACAATTAAAAATATGAAATAAAAGCTGAAAAAAAATGTAAAAAGGTTTTTTTTCAAAAATTACTTTGAATCTTACAAATACTTCTTTGCTGTCGTTAATTATGTAAAGACCCTAATTATTTTGAGTTTTAACGTTTGTTACGACTATAAATGAATCATAAGGCTAAAATTCCTATGATGTAGTTCCACACTATATGATTCCTTCGTTGTTCTACAAATAACTTTATGTTGCACTCTAACAATGTAAAAATAAAATAATGATATTTATTTAAATTTAAAAAGAGAACAACTCCGATGTATTAAGTGCTACTTGGAAAAATTTTTAAGTAAACAACACCTTTGTACCAAAAATTTCATTAAATTAACAAAACTTACTGTTGTATGACATTTAAAGAATTGTTCATGACAATTAAGGTAACATACGGACAAGAAAAGTAGGGGTTAGAACAACTAGATTTTTAAATCTGTTCTTATATTTCATATTTTTTTCAATAAATATATGAGAGTCAAGGTAAAGAGAAATATTGGTCGTTGTTTTCTTTACAATACAGCGCGTTTTATTTATAACGTAGAGTTTCTATGATGTTGATTAATCTTTGATGAGTTATGTTTAATGAGACGTGCAATATAATAATTATATTATCTGTACATATCAGCATATGTAAAGCCAATATGTTTGTCTTTGAAGTAGTCGAGAAAAAGTAACAAAACTTTGATTTTAGCTACAATTTTCGTAAATATGATGAAAAAGTTTTTTTTTTTAAGCAAAAGATTTTATTTTAATATACACAAATGGTTCCTTAAAGAAAAACTGGAGCAATGGTCGTATTACATAGTTATTTTTTTATGATAGAGGGGTTTGGTAGCAAGTTTAGTTTAAAGGGTAGTACGAGATGTGCAGCATACTGCATGGCCCGTCAGTGGTTATATAAAATGCCTGAAACATTAAACTACATGATATAGAAATATGTATCTTTTTATATTTTACAGGTGTATCGACGAAATCAAGTCACAACTTCCACTCCCCCCTCCTTACGACTTGCCTTACGCATTATAAGCTTTCCCTCATCTTCCTATTCATTTATTGAGTTAGTTGCTTAGTTTAAAATTCACCTTGAGCCAATGATATTACAGCAAGCTTCACCTACTCTCCCTTACTCCACCGCTGATTACTCTTCATCTGCCACTACTGAAGTAATCTCATCTTAATTTTCTACTACCTTAACAGATATATTTTTTGATACTCTGAGAACTTAGTGGACACAGCTAATAAGGCCTTTAGTTATGAATATTTACAAGAATTATGTATCTTCTTGTATTATAAAGTTGTTTGTGACGGTTATTCCATATAGCCCCCTAGCCCACAAACCTCATACAGACCCCTTTCTGACACACCACATTATAAGATAAAATTCACTTAGTTTTTCCATTAATTTTATCGACTAAGTTTTTTAGTAACACCCCTTACATATCCCCCACAAACCCTCCACCAACCCAAAAATGATTTTTATTGTTAAAAATAGTTATTAATAGATACACTGTCAACTGAATGTTAGTTTACGGTTTGATCAGTAGTAGTGCTAAGCTCTACGAGGCTTCACTTACTTAGTGCCTGACGGTTCTATTTTACATTACACTTTTGATTATTGTGGTCAGTGCTGGAGTATAGGTGCTGAGCATTGCAGGGAGCCCTGTGGGTAGATAAGCGTACACTGCCTCAAGAACATCGACTGACGTTTCTAAGAGTATTTGAGTCAAGTTCTTAAGCATTACAGGGGGGGTTTTGTGTAGATATGTGTACACTACCTCAAGAACATCGATTGACGTATGTAGGAGTACCTGAGATTTGTTTTTAAGCATAACAAGGGATGCTGTTGGTAGAAATACGTACGTTGCCTTAGGAAAGATGACTGACATGTCTGAGAGTATCCAGTTTAGGTTGTTGGAAAACACAGGGAGCGCTGCGGGTACATTAAAAAAGTGATCTTCTAGTAGTGTCACTACACTTTCACAACCCCGTGAGGTTTTATTTTGTAAACATATGATTGGACATGCGTGTACATCTTTCTGTGTATTGTTCATACACATGGACAACGAAATTTGAAACGCGTGTCTTACGTAAGTAGCCAACTATGGTGATTGACTCGTTAGTATCTCGTTAAGTATGATCTACTGTTTTTGAAGCTTTTGTTAAGATGAATAAATAGTCTCATATAATTCAATCGACTAACAGCTTTTTTTAGATCTCAGATTCAAACTATCATTTTCAACATTGTTTAATTCTAAGAGCAATTCAGAAGTTTTTGATTTGTCATTTTCTTCAGAAGAAATATTAAGGCACTACCTCCAAATGCCACAAACGAAACTTTTTTTTTGGTAGAAAGAAATCATAAACTTAAATTGTGAGCAAAAATATCTTACCTATACTACCTAGACCATTAATAGTATAATTTTTGTTCATTGTCACATATTTAATTAAAAACCTATTTTTGTTTATTGTCTTTTACAAGAAATAACTCATTAAATATTTAAATTCTTTACATTCTGTTTCTTGTTTGCTTACGATTATGCACATAAATAGTTGAATTACAACTTAAAAATGTTTTCTTTTCCGATTCAAAAATCTTGTTCAATGGAACAAGTGATTTTTTTATTCACTTTTTAAAAAATATTCTACGAAAGATATCGATGATAATTTTTAATTGCGTTACCTAGAATATTTTCTGAAAGAAGAAATGACGCATAAAATTTTCGTAAACAAAACAGTGTCATTACAGTATATCCTTCATTCAGAATAGAAATTATTTAAGAATTGTTTTCTATTGAACCTATATTAATAGCAACTTCTTAAATATTTCTAAGAAAAGTTATTCCGTGTACTAATGGATCACTTAAACTTAAAGCTACTACTTTTTATGTAATCATAACAAAAAATATGGTCCTAACTTTTTGAAAAAATAATAACCAATCCATATACAATTAAAATTTTTGTGACTTGTCGTTGTTTTCTCTCTTTTTGTTCTAGTATTTTTGCAAAGTAACATTTGTTAAACTAGTCTGTTATTCAAAACTTTTTGTCTGCTTTTAGAATCTTGAATGGGTATTATTTAAGTTTTTTTTAAGGCATAAGGGCCAGTAGAATATAAAATAACTAAATCAAATGTGTCAGCCAAGGCTTCATGTATGTTATTTTACAGTTATTTGAGAACCTTGGAATTTATTTTATCCACTTCACCATTTTTGATTTTTAGTTCGTATGCTGTGGGTTTGCTTTAAGTACTACTTACAACATTCTTGTGACGTAGTTGTATGCTGACTGACTTTTAGATTAATAAGTCCTTATACTTGCCTTGCGTTGTTATAACTTTTATAGCAAATATTTTTCTTATAATGTATTTTTATTTCTTTTATCGTTTAGTGCAAGAATAAAACATCAATAATGTATTTAATCATTTAATGTGTATTATCTGCGTTTTTTCTTATTCCATATTACAACACTTTTTTCCTTTTCCAACATGTATTTATTGCTGAAGTAATCTATATTTTTCTTGGTACTATACTGGGTTTTCTCTCACCTAGGCTAGTTTCATACTTTGTATAATCAATGAAATACTGCATTTATTTAATTAAAGTATTAATTGCTGCATTTGGCTCATGTATTGATAAATAATTCTATAAACTAATAAACAGTTTCAGTTGTTTAGTTAACTACATTGTTATTACAATTAAATGTTTGATTTTCTGATTTACTATTTCAGGATTTGTTTATTTTGTCAAATAACTATAAAAAGATCTGATGTTAAAGTCTTAAGTTTATATTTTATTTCTCTTTCAGTAGCAGTTTTATAAAAACATCATCAATGCGCGAGCTAGTTTCGTTATAACTTAATGGCCTAATCATGCCAGTAAAATCCTGATGGAAACCATCTTCTAGAAAATTGTTAAGAGAATTTTGGTCGGTGTTTACACATTTTTAACAAATATATCGGAAAATGATTATAATGCTTGACAATAAGTCAAAATACTTATAAAACTCTAAGAGGTGTAAAAAAGTATAGATACATTTAGCATCGTATTTATTGACGCATTTGTAGATAGTGGCACGTTTATGAAAGCACTCTTAAGACTTTTTCTGATAACAAGCGTACTAAAGATTTATATTAAAAAATCATAATTTTTTGTTTCAAAAAATTTCTTAAAAGAATAAAAAAAGAAAAACGTATCTTCCAAAATTTAGGCAAACTTCAAAATAATAGCTTTTTTAAAATTAAGCTTGAGGTGAAACCAGTAAAATGTGAACTAAGAACTTATCTTAACCTACGGTGCGAGTGAAAATACGACTCATTGGTTGCTCAAGTGGTAAGGAAACTGTCTAACAAATGAAAGAATGTGCGTTGGATCTGTACCCAGGGAGAATGTTTTTCTTATTCTTATATCTTAAAGAAACTTTTTGAAACGGGAAAATTTGTCTCAATACGCTACCGCCAGAGCAACAAAATCCTGAAGCCTTATTTCTCGCTACTGTTTATACAAATATAAATTATTTCATTTACTTTAATAGCTCAAGAATTTAAGCAATCAATGTCAAGGTTATTATGAAATGATAATCCCTTATTAAAGTTATTATTCATTTATCAAATTTGGCGCTGTTGCTTCAACTTCAACAAAAGTCTTACATCTGTTTCTTGATGCCTGAAGTTGTAGAGATCTTCAACATTTAAAGTTTTTATTTCAATTTTCTATCATGTAAGTATTCACATTATTTAAACTTTTGTAAACCCTAATGTCTCTTTTCGTCAACGTTGTTAATGACAATATATTTGTTAATAAAATGGTTTCACGTTCAGTGGCCCTACAAAGGACTATTGATCTAAGCTCTTCTTTGACTAAAGTTTCCAGTAAGCGTTATTCCTTAAATAACTCAGGGTTGCATTTCCTAGCTTGCTGTTGTAGTGCAAAACTAAACGTAAGAGAAACCACAACGCTATAAAGTATTGGATCTAGTTATAGTGCTCTTCGTCAATGTCTCCTGCTGTAACGTCAGAGGTATTGGTGTCTAAAGTAATATTAGACCATCACGTTTAAAAAGGGTTATCAATGACCTATTACTTATTGCTAATAGTTGTTTGTATTTACTTAAAAAAATTAAAAAATGGCCTCTGTCTCAGATTATATCAAAGCTAGTTATTTTGTTTACCTAATTTCTTAATATTCGTTGTGTTTGTTCTTCGTTGTATTAATGATATACTTCTTAACAAATAACGATGTTATAAAATTTCACTGTAAATATATTAAAAATAAGTACAAAGAGAAGTACGAGACGACTTCACCTACGAAGACATCTTGTACAAAACAGTTTTTACCTTTATTTTTTTTCTTCTTTATAAAATAACTGTTATGTACACTTAGCTCAGACCTCGCAGAAAATGGGTGAATCCAAGTCAATTCCGTAAAGTCAAGAGTGCAACACAGGGTAGTTGGTGTCTGAGGTTTTCAGCCTCGCGATAAATAATTACGCTTGAAACATCTGCTAGTGAGTGGCTGACTTAATTTAATAATGCCTGGACTTATATTTGTATTTTAGATAGAAATCATTGTCAACTATAGTTGTAAAAATATATTTTTTGACACAGTAGTTTAACATTGGATAGCACTAAAAAAATCGATGAGATTAATGCTTAACAAAGAAACGTAAGGACTCATAAGGACCTTAAAAGGGTAAGTGATTATTCTTTTAGTCTTTGCCTATTATTATTCTGAAAAAAAAGAGCCAGCTGTAGGTAGCTTGACTCTTTTCCTCAAAGTCTTAGCATATAGAAACAGTGCTGGAGGGAGGTGCAGTGCTGGCTCACCAACCACTCATAGTTGGTTGGAAAGTAAGAATACCTTATTTGTGGGTATGCCATTGATACTTACTTCAAAGGAGAAAGCTTATCAGATTTCTAGCCAATTTAGCTGCGTGAACTTCTTAAGGTAACTTTCTTTAGCTTGCTGTTAACTGGTACTTAGTCTCAAACCAATGAGATGTGAGAACGGCTTTTGTATAAAAGTATACATGTATAAATGTGGTGTTGATCATCTGCACTGTGTTATGTTTGTGTCTCTATACCATCTGTTAAGACACGCAACAAACACATATCATTTTTTACTGCCATATTTATGAACATAATAAGTCGTAAAACATTTCCCGCTCATGTTCTGTAACCAACTACAAGGGATCAAAGGGATTTGAATTCCGCAAGAAAGTAAAAGAAAAAAAACAACGGATTGATGCTTCAAATAAGTAAAAATTAAAATTCTGAGTTGAAGGTTTTTTTTTCGTTTGTTACAAGCCCTTTCAGAAAAAAGATACATACACAACAGGTTCGTATAAGAAACTATTTGTCAGTAGTATAGGAATCCATGCAATATCACAAGTTAACGATGTACGTACGTATCAGGTTTATGTAAAAAAAGGTTACGTTTACCTGCTGTTTCTTGTTTCTGTTTAGACAAAAAACTGTTAGTGCAACAGATTCGCAACTACATGGTAAGTCTTGATATAGTTGCATCAAATACAAAACAATTATTTGTTGAATTTTGTTTACACTAGTTTTGCACAAGTTGTGCCCTCTAGCGGTGAATCAAGACACACCTTATGCTGCTCGTTGGTGGGCAGGGACTGCACGCTCTTGCCTATTTCGACGCCAGCAGCAGTACCAGCAGCATTGGTATCAAGGTGTGCTCTCTGCTAATTCTGTGCCTCGAAGAACGTATCTTCTGTATTTAAAGATGTAGTGCTTTTTCTAATTTCAGAGTCTTTTATATTGCACATAAGTCCATTATTTGAATGAATAATTATTTAATTAATATAAATGAGTCCTGCTAAGATAAAGAGTTGCATTATTCTTTTTGGAACTTGCAACCCAGTCAATATTGTGTAATTTTAGTTGTAACATTGCTTACAAAGAGGCATAATAAATGTATATGAAGGATTATTACTTTTGTATTTCTTTATTTTGTACTTCTTACATTTAATACTTATCTATATATATTTTTGACCATACTCAGAATAAAAACACCGTTTTTACTAATAGTTACTACTTTAAAATCACAAAATATGCAAACGATAAAGTAACACAATGATGTTCCTGTCATAAATAACTGTTTCTGTATCTGAAACATATATTTGTGTTCTAGCTTCAATTCTAGCTGATTCTTATCATTAATAAATGAATAAAGAGCTGTGGTAGGGTAAATAAAAGAGTTATTACAACTATAGGGACATTTAACTTTCAGTATAGTTAATGATCCCACCAGTCTATCTGAAGATGCTGCAAGGTGTGGATAGTTTTTTTTCATAAATAAACCACATTCTTTTGGTTTTAACATACCATTGAATTGTATATCATATAAAATAGCATGATTAGTGGTAGCGATTCTGAAAGACTGAGGATTCACTAAATCTGCAGCATATTTTTGTGGTTATCTTTGTCGTTGACTTTGCAAATTAAATAGAAGTAACTTGCTGTTAATCTACACTTTCTGAGTGAAAACCATTGTGGATTTTTTGACTTATCCGTCGTACTTTTTTCCATGTCTAAGACATCTGCTTCTATGATGTATATCAGCTTCAGATCTAGCAAAAAGGATCGTACTCGATTTTTCAAGGAAAACGTATGATTCCAATCCACGCCGAAGGGATTAGCTGGCTGCAGAGGCTGTTTGACAGAAATTTTCTGTTTGTAAGGCGAAAATAAGTTGTAAGCGTGTATGTTTACTTTATTTGTGCTTCTGTATTCCAAAGGACCTTAATCATATACAGTTGATAACTGTATTTTTTAAGTCGGTAAAAAAGCAGCTTTGGAGGGTGTTCCATAGTAGGGTTTACTAGTACGGTGGAAAGTTTAGAGGTCTTGAGTACAAGACGCTCGGGTAATGCATGTTACAAGCTTACAATGTGCACCACCACCATCCCCAGCTACAAACTTATAGTAAGATTCATCGATCTCAGCATTATTAGATAAATTTATTACTGTGTAACATGCAACGTTCCTGAACAGTTCAGCGTGACATTGACCCAGTATGAAGTGGTTGCCATTAAATTTGCAATGTCTTATAAATGATAAAAATCCACTTTTGTACGTAGCTTCTCCCTTGCTGGTTTCTCAATTAAAATTAAGACACATGACTATAACTTAACATTTATTTATTCGATACATTCATGAAAAACCTTTTCTATAAATTTGAAGTATTTACCTCTGTGCAAACAAATGTATGTCCTGTTTGTTACGTTAGGCAGGATGGCATTTGAATTTATATTTTTAGAAAGATTATGGCTGAGAACTTCAAAACTTGGTAAAAGCTTAGCACCATTGTCATTTTTATGTGTTACAACAAAACTATTGCTCAATCTATATGACTTTCATCTGAAAATGAAAAACTCCATGACTGCAATGTATGAGAAGAACTTTCCTACTCCTTCCTAATGTTTACTTTTCTACTTAATCTGCTTATTCTTCCTTTCACACTAGCAAGTCTACTTCGCAGTTCAACTATTAGTTGTGCAACGGTCATTTTCACGATGTCTTCAGAAAACATAAGTAACAAATTAACAACTTTTTTATTTACGATTAATAAAACATTGAATGAAAAGACTGCGTAAGTAGGTTAGGTTACATTTAAATTGCCAAAAAACCTAGTTCTACAATCTGTTTTCTTATTGATAAAAAAATACATCCTCAACCGACATCAAATAGTTATTTAGTAGATTAAAAAATATAGATTTTCAATAGATAAACAATATTGATTATAGATACAAGTCAAAAACTTTGTATTTTTAATTTTGTGTTACTTATCAAATGAGTGAAATGAAAACCACTTTTTTATTTATTAGTTGTACCAAATAAAATTTTCCTTTAATGAATATGAATTTCTGTGAAAAATTGTTATACAGAAGATAATAATAATATATGTATGATAATGTTCTATGTATTAAAACAGTTAACTTTTACTTTATATATAATGTTTTATAATGTTTTGCTTTGATTCACTAAGCGATTATGTAGCAAATAATTAAGAGAAGCATAACAAACATACTGATAATTTATGAGGCAACATTATTATTATTTTTAACATCCATGAGAGCCTAGCACACTTTGTAACAAAGTAAGAAATACAAATTTAAAAACAATTGATTCTATAACAGTTTTAAAACTAAACAACTATTTTAGTTACCATCAGAATACAAGAACGAAAGTTTGTCTGGTATACAAAATCGAAAACAAAACAGTTTCGACATCTTTTAAGCAATTGAAAATAACAAACTATTTAAAAGGAGTTGTACAAAAGGCGCACAGGAGAGAAGATTTTTACTAATGTACTTCCATAAATTAATTTAGTAATTAGTATACATGTTTGTGTAAAAAACTTTCTTACAAATCCCTGCAACCCGTCCATAAAACTTTTTGATATCACACGAATAAATTTACACTAAAAATAATTTTTCATGACCAAGAAAAACATTAATTGACAAATCATTGTAGAGCTTGGCCCACAAGGCATGCAAAGAGGCTAATTCTACTTTCATATACATGCGAAGTCCCAAAAACCGTTGCAATGGGTAGTCGTAAAAACTACTTATCGGGATATTTTTTGAAGTTTTGCATATTGATTTTTGGCACGTTCTGAATGGCTTAACGTATAGTTTTTATTTAAATAAAAATAATAATAGCGTAAAGTACCCTATATTCAGACACATAATTTCAGGTAATCGACCATTTCTAAATTGACATAGAAACCAGCTATTTTTACGAACAAAAGGCTTACGTCTAAATAATAAGGTCATTTTTCTATCATTTGAAAAAAAAGGTTCTTCGTGACAGTGTAATCATTGTTTGAACTAATTATGAAGATTTGGTCTTGAAACCTCTATGAGCAGACAAATACATTTCTAAATAGTCTGAATATAGGTCTCCGTTATGACGTAGGGACAGAGGCAAACATTGAGAATTTGAGATTACGGCGGATTCTTATATACTAATGTATTTTACAATAATGGCTTTAATTTGCAAAAGTAATGTGAAAAAAAATTATTACCGTATTTTACTGCACTTTATAATATTTTTTTGCACTTGTAAGATGGTGAATGAAGGACCCGGATCGAATAACTCGCCCGACACTCGAAACGGAATTCAACTTCGCGACCGAGGGGCCGATTTTCAAAAGTCCTTAAATAGCTTTTAAAAAAATACTAGCTTATAGACAGTAAAAAGCCGCATTTTTTTTGTCTAATAAATTTTTTATCCAGTTAATACCTTGCGAGAAAAAAAATAAATACCGTACCATCTGAAAACTCAAATCCAATGGTTTTTAAAAATATATATCACTGTTTCTCAGCCAATTATTGTCGAAATCGTTTGAAACTTGGTATGGGATCGGGGAATACCTTAGCGTTGCTGATAAGCTGATTAGAATTCGTTTTACTTTTCATGAATTATGAATATCTAATGACAACGTGGTAGTGCAATAATTTCCAAACTTGTAAACTTTAACGAAAAAAAGTATGCGGGGAAGTTTCAGCTCGACAAAACTTCCAGCGACAAAGTTGTTCCTTAAGACTCGAAGAAGTTTTTCTCAAAGTTTCAACTCGATTATTCAAGAAACAGCTGAGATACGGAACTTTTTGTACCTACGTGGACAGCTGGTAGTAACTGCGCCACGTCGGCTGTGGACCAGCTCCTGCATCAGGTTAGGTCGTCTGCTGCATACTGGTGACAGCTTTTCGCCTGCCGTCTGTCATTCCTTGCATTGTTTACACTTTATCCATGAGATAGGGGCAGGACATTTATATTGATATAATATCAAATAGTTTTGTAGTATCACTTTATATTTACACAATTCGAAGTACGTATACACATGTGATGCATATAAACTATTTCTTAAATCAAAGTTATACATTTTTCTATTTGGAATCCGTTTATTTCAACAAACATTTTTTTTGTCTCTTTTTTAACTACCGCTTTTGATTTTACAGTTTCTTTATTTATAAGTTTTGTCTTAGTCAACTCTTTTTTTATTGCTTCTTTTTTAGTTTCTATCACAGCTTTTCGAAAAAAATTATTGTAAATCTCCTGCCCTTTACTACTTAAATACTGCATCAGCGATTTTACATCTTGTAATTTTTCTTTGCAAAGTCTAACCGCTTCTGCTGGTTTAGTTTTGATTAAATCATCGAATGTTACTTGAGATTCTATCCTATACTCTTTCGATTCACCTGTATAAGCAGTATAAACATTTATACAGCTATTTGCATAGTAAATTATTCTGACATATTTGCTTATTTGTCAATTCTTAGGTATATTCACGTTCTTTGGTAAATAAATTTCAAAATCTTTGACAACTATATCCTTTTCTTTTACAATTATAAATGGAGGGTTTCTCGCCATATGTATAAGTTTAAAGTAATCTTCTTGTGTCTCTATCGTCTCCATTTTTTTTATTTTTTGACCATTTAATCCAAAATTTCTATCACATGAACAGTATGAATGACCACGGACAGGAGAAATGTGATGTATTTTCAGTTTTAATTTTTTTGATAATAAAGATAAAAAAGTGAGCATGAGATAATTTTTATTTTGTCCACCACATGAATCTGAAAATAAATATATTTTATCATAACAATCTAAAGCGAGTTTTTTTTAGATTGCATCTAATAGAAAATTACATACAGTGTTAGCCCCTTTTTTTCGATTTCCCTCCATAAACAAATACATATAACTTTTTTTATGACCACCGAATACATTAACATTAAAAATATGTAGCCAAAGTAAACGACGATAAAACTGATCAGATACCGGGATTTTAGGTAACGGCAAGTTTTGGCCAAAATCAAATTCTAAGCATAAAACATTTTTCTCTGTCAAAATTTATTTTTTTATCTTGTTATAATCGTTTACTTTATCTCCATGCCTTTGCCATTCAATACTATTGTCTTTATCAATTTGATTTTGATAACAAAAATTACACACATCAGTACTTGGTTTTGTGAAAGTAAAATTAAGATTATGATTGAAATACTTAGTGTAAGTAGATTCTTTCATCGGAGGGTTAACATCACCTTTTTTTTAGTGTAGTATATACAAAATAACTTGTATAAAGTCGTACAAGTTAAATGTGGATGATCAACATAATTTAAAGATGATTTTTCACGGCTATAATGCGACTTTGAATGTGGTATAGAAGTACAATGATCATGTATCATATTTTTCATTTCCTTAGTTAAAATAAGGTGATGACTGGTTTTACCTCGATTATCGTTAATTTTTTCGTGATTGTTCAGTTTCTTTTGTAAAGTTGCAAATCTCCCTTTTTTGATACTCAACAACACTATTAAAAAATTTTGACAAACTGTTTGTTGAACAGATGAACAATGAAAACAGTATTCCCAACAAACAGGACAATTTTTATCGGTATTTTTAGGTGAGCTACGATATTTTTTTGTCATCAAACCAGTAAGTAGATCATTTTGAGAAGTATAGTCACCAAGAGACCAAAATGAATCAAAAAAATTCTGCTGATCTATAACTTCAATGTTTAGATAACATTTTTTTGTGCAACAATAACCAACAGGTTTGAATACTTTTTCTGGAATAACTTTTTTTGCTCGTGGCGTATACTCTTTTCCCTATAAAATAATATAAATCTCACGTTAAATTACTGATATCACTATAAACACGATATTCATGAAAGAGTTAACAGAAAAGCTCACTTTGTTCCTTGCACGTTTCCTTTTATTAAACTCCCAATCACTTTCGCTTCTTTTTATTTTTCTACTTCCTTCAGAATACTGATTGCTCGACATTTTTCACTTGTATAATAATCTAAACGTTTCTAGATAGTGAATAGCAATCCTCTTATAAGTTCAATCGACACATCTAGCTCCTGTCTCATGGATAAAGTGTAAACAATGCACGTATGACCGACGGCAGGTGAAAAGCTGTCACCAGTATGCAGCAGACGACCAAACCTGATGCAGGAGCTGGTCCACAGCTGACGTGGCGCAGTTACTATCAGCTGTGCACGTAGTCACAAAAAGTTCCGTATCTCAGCTGTTTCTTGAATAATCGAGTTAAAACTTTGAGAAAAATTTCTTCGAGTCTTAAGGAACAACTTTGTCGCTGGAAGTTTTGTCAAGCTGAAACTTCCCCGCATACTTTTTTTCGTTAAAGTTTTCAAGTTTGGAAATTATTGCACTACCACGTTGTCATTAAATATTTATAATTCATGACAAGTAAAACGAATTCTAATCAGCTTATTAGCAACGCTAAGGTATTCCCCGATCCCATACCAAGTTTCAAACAATTTCGATAATAATTGGCTGAGAAACAGCGATATATGTTTTTAAAATCCATTGGATTTGAGTTTTCAGATGGTACGGTATTTATTTTTTTTCTCGCAAAGTATTAACCGGATAAAAAATTAAAATGAACAAAAAAGACGCTGCTTTTTACTGTCTATAATGAAGTATTTTTTTTAAAGCGATTTAAGGACTTTTAAAAATCGACCCCTCGGTCGCGAACTTGAATTCCGTTTCGAGCGTCGGGCGAGTTATTCGATCCAGGTCCTCAAGTGCTTAGTTATATGTGTCTGAATATGAGCTGTGGTATCCTATTTTCAGACAGCAAAAAAACACAAAAAATCTCAAATTGTAAGATAAAATATTTTTTTAAGCAGCTTATCAAATTAGTTATACATATGTAGGAACTATTCTAAATTAATTTAATACTGTACATTACACATAAATTTTTATATTCAGAAATTATAAAAAATTTATTTAATTTTTGCTGCTGTCCAGATATAGGTCTGAAAAACACTTTTGTCCGAATACAGAGTACTTTACCTTAGCAGATAATAAGCTCAAAGAGTTTCTGAAAGATCAAACATTTTAAATTTACTTTAATTGGACTATTTTCAGGCCTACTTCGTTGTCAATCACCTTATCATCTTGGTGTATTTGTGTTTTTGGGGCCTGTGTAAGCCGGACGTGGCGACGAAGGCGCTAAGTCGGATTGGTGGAGACAACAGCAGCTACGGCGAAAGAAGCTAAAAAAGGCGTGGAAAATCAGTGTAGTGCAGTGGAAGTTGGGGAGAGGACCACCTCAAAAAGCTGGAGAGGGGAGATAGTCTTGCTCGAGTCGTGCAGCGTAGCAGTCGAATCGCAAGCGTGTCAAAATTTCCGTGATGCCTTTGTTAGGTAGCGAGGACGTTTTTTTGAAGATCGTGAAGTTGAGAGAAAGTGAAAGTAAAGAAGAGGCGGAGAAATCGAGGTACGAGAGTTAAAGCGTGGTGAGAAACATAAGTTGGGAACAGAGGCCGGGGTCAACCTTGAGGCGAGCAATAGCTAGACCGAGGTCACGGGAGCCAAGCCAAGGCGTTCGAGAGAGAAAGGAGAAAACCAGCCAGCAGCTGAGGATCGAGGAGCCATCCTCGGGGTCAGACAACGTTGGGACGGGGTAGGGTGTTTGGGGCTCGTGGCATGCAGGTAAGAGCGAAGGGGTTCAGTGTTCCGGGGCCAGGACAGATCGAGAAGACATGCCGGAGAGGGGGAGTGAATAGAGCTGGGGGGCTTGAGCAGCCGATCCGAGTAGTGTGTGTGCAAGTGTGAGAGCTGTGAGAGAGGGAGAGAGATAGAGAAAGGAAAGGGCGAATCCGGGCACGAACTGGGAGCGTGTAGTGACCACGTGTAGGTGTGAAGAACCTGGGTGCGAGAGCAGTGAGATTGGGAGAGAAAAATTGTTGGCCTAAAGGTAAAGTGCGATGGTGGTGTGGCTAAAGGCGTGTGGCCTTCTACTGTAGGACACGGGTGTCAGTCCAGTGAATAATAGTTTACGTGCTCGTGCAATCGCGGTTGACGTCGTTGATCAAGCAATGACTGAAAGTTCAATAATCACTTTTTATAGGGCCATTATTAGTCATTACTTTTTCCTATGAACCACCAAGTTTATCGGTTTTTTGTAAGGCCATCCAGTGTTAAGCTATTTTGTCAACGAGTATATATTTTTACAATTATAGTTGACAATAGTTTATGTACTAAAATACTTATGTAAAGCCAGCCCCTATTTAATAAAGTCAGTCCTTGACTAGCGCAGATGTTACAAGAATAACTGTTTATCATAGTTTATCATACACTCAGAGAGCTATTCACAACGGAGATGAGTGATGCGCAGTACGCATACAGCAGAGTACTCAAAACCACTTAAGATGGCGTGACGCCAGCTTTTGTATCGTTGCTGCCCCTCTCGTGTGCTGTGATATAGTCTCCCAACGCATAGAGTAGCTGTCCTACCGTATAGCAGTGGAAGCATGTGTTTTTTCAACAGTTTTGTCACTGCTATACGCCGTGACAAGTTATATCTGTGCAGCAAGGTGCTTTGTACTAAGTACTCGAAGTATAATATTTTAACCATATGCTCTCTCAACGTTGGCGATCCTCTAAAATTACGTGTTCTCAAAGAAAGAAAGCAATGTTATATTATAATTATACTTAATAGTATACATTTAGTCATTATTAAGTAACTTTTGTCACTATTAAATCACTTTTATGGCCTACCAGAAAAAAATTACGTTTTACTGTATTATGTAACATATTTGATTATTTTCACTGATTAATCAATAGGTAACTTCATTATTATTTGTATTTTATATAATCTTTTTCGTGTATTACTATTATGCACTGCTGCATAAAATGCTAAGTAAAAAAAAATTTATTTTTGAATGCTGAAGAAAATACATTTTATTGGCCTTAGTTTGACAATACAATATTAAGTAGATTGTGTAGATTAAAAAAAATATCTCGGAGCAATAAATTGTACATTGTTTTTTATAAATAATGCACATAACATTTTAGATGCTAGATTACCGTAACTTATGAATTTTTGCTCGTTATCCACGGATACACTGTGCGCAAAATAATTAATATTAAATTTGATTACAGATAAAGGAATATATTTGAAGAGTTGTAATATTAAATTGTATATTACAATTGTTAAATTAAACTTCAATTACACGAGAAAAGACTTATAGTGTGTAAACGTAATGTTCAATTATATAAAAGTATATTACAATGCAACGAATACAAAAGAAATACGTGCAATATACTTAGTACAAAGCCCCTTGCTGCCCAGTTATAACTTGTCACGGCGTATAGCACTCTATGCGGTAGGACAGCTACTTTATGCGTTGGGAGACTATATCACAGCACACGAGAGGGGCAGCAACGATACAAAAGCTGGCGTCACGCCATCTTACGTGGTTTTAAGTACTCTACTGTATGCGTACTGCGCATCACTCGTCTCCGTTGTAAATAGCTCTCTGAGTGTAAGGCTAACCACCCAAGATACCAGCTACTTTTCATTGCCCTTTGAACTCTATGAAATTGAGTTACAATTTCCTATTCTCTGCGAGGTCTGAGCTGGGAAACCCAAGCAGTGAAGTTATAGAGAAGAAATAAGCTCAAGACAACGGGACAGATCCAGCAGGCAAGCAGTATGAACCAATCTTTCCACCTTGGATCACGAGAGCTACTGAGCTTTGCAAAAAAAAATGCTTTATACACCAATATCTCTGACATAACACCAGGAGACATTGACAAAAAGCACTACAAGTAGATCCAATGCAATTCACAGCATTGTGGTTTTTCTTCCATTAAGTCTTGCACTACAATCTTCAGCTAGGGAAAGGTATCCTGAGTTATCCAAGAAGTCACGCTTGCTGAAAACCTTCGTCAATAAAGAGAGTGTAGTACACCGGTCCTTTGTAGGGCCACCGAACATCGAACCATTCTGCCAACAAATATATTATCATTAACAACGTAGACGGAAAGAGCCATTAGGACTAACAAAAGTTCTAGCAATGTGTTTACCCGCAAGACGGCAAGTTGGAAAAAAACTCAAAATGCTTAGAATACTTACAATTTTAGGCGTCAAAAAAGTGATGCAGAACTTTTGATGAGATTGAAACAGCAGTGCCAAAATTACTGAATAAACAATAACATGTATAAGGGATCAGCTATTTATTATAACCTAAACATTAATTACTTAAATTTTTTAGCCATTCAAGTAAATAAAATAGTTTGTATTTGTATTAACAGAAGCGAGCGATGAGGTTTCAGGATTTTGTTGGTCTAGCGGTGGAGTATTGTGATAAAAATTTTGTTTATTATGTATATTCATCTGTTTTAAATCCTTATAGTTATGACATTAAACCCTGTATGTTTATTTTTAAGTAAGAAAATGCATCTTAATAGTTCTTTAGGACCAACGGCTATTCAATAGTGTGTTACGCCGAAGACCCCATAAGAGTTAATTTTGTATTTAGGCCTAAGCTTTCGCTCAATAGCCTAGAGACACGACAGCACGGGTTGAGGACGAAGAATTTGGGTAGGAACAGGGTTGATGATTAAAGAGGGGTTAGCTAGCTCCTTGGCCATCGGTATGTGTACCCATGGCATGTAACTGGCCATTCACTTAGATTTGGTAAGTTGGTTCCTTTTTAGGGGTCTATAGTCGTTGGTTGCCAGTATTTTACTAGCGACGTACGACGTAAGTATAGTTTAAAAATTGGGTTGGCTAACTAAGAGCTGGCTGTTTAGCCGTTGGCATTTACACCAACCGGCACACAACTTGATTTTTACTTAAGGGCTAGTTGCTTGGCCATCGGCATTTACACCAACCGGCACACAACTTGATTTTTACTTAAAGTCTAGTTGCTTGGCCATCGGCATTAACACCAACTGGCACGCAACTTGGCGGTACTTGATTTTTTAAACAGACGCTAGTTGTTTGGCCATCAGCATTTCCACCTACCGGCACACAACTTAGCGTTGCTTGATTATTATTATTTTTTGAATGAAAAGTTTTCTTCCACCACCTGCTTGGCCATTAATATCCAGATTAAGCGGCACGCAACATTGAGTTTTATGCGAAGAGAAAAACTATTGGGGGACATACAATAACTAAGTTTGAAAAAAAAAAATTATTATTTACTTTTATTAAAAGAAAAAAAAGGGGACACAAGTGGCTCTCGAAGCAAGATCTAGGTGGCTGGATATAATTTAAATCGAAATTGCGGACCAGATTCTCCAGGTCATGTATTCAAGTCTGGCTACTGCTCTCGGTGTTTTACCAAGCTGGCCTGACCATTGAATGATCGACTGGGTTCTCCAGGTCACATGCCTTTAGTCTGGCTTCTGCTCTAGGTATACACCCACGCTGGCCTGACCATTGAACGAATTTTTTTGAGACTGAGCTGCTCGTGCAGGAGGCCATGGGCTTATATAGCCGAAGATCTTGCCTCCTTGTCACTGCCACTACGGCCAGAGACGACGAGACGTACATAGGTTCTTAGAATGAGTCTGCATCATCTCATGGCAGAGAGAGGGAAAGATTTCTTATATGCTTTCCGTCTTCCTTTACATATGTTGTTTTGGTCTTAGGGTGACGCTTACTTGCTAAAGAATATAGTATAGTAATGATACTGGTCCCAGTGCTTACTTATCGAGATTAGGTCATACTATAGTTCGCGTTATTTTTGGCTTGGCGTCTCTGGGTACTGTAAGTGTTAGAGAAAGAAGGTGGTAGAAGTATAGCATGCTGTTGTCAAGTCATGTTGCATGAACGCTGGCCGATGTGTGGATCAACATTATGGCTCGAGCTTTCACCTATTTACGAATGGTTAAGACACAGAAAAGGGAAAGGATGGAAAATAATTATTAAATTTTATCAGGCGATGTCGACGCATAAGGAGGGAGGGAGATGTAGACTAGTTCTTCTTTGCCTTACTTGATCTCTCCTTATATCTCGTATGTGTGTCACGAAGCCTTAGCTTTGATACTTGGTGTATGTGTGCGTGTATGTTATTTAGCTTGCTATAGAAACGCGGCTTTACGAGGAGAATAAGGAGGAGAGAAGGAAAAAAAAAGGTACGTCAAGCGCAGCCTCGATGTAACACCCCCCTCCTAAGACTGTTGCTAGGACTTCGAACGAAGAACTGGGAACAGTTTGCTGTGTGAAAATATATAGTCATCGAATCTTATTGCACTAGTTTTTACTAACTATTACATAATGATTATTGCAAAAAAAACTTATTACTACTTGTACACTGTAAGGTTAGTTGTTTAATTCTAATGTTAATTTTATTGGTTATATGATTGTGATATTATAATGGTTACTAGCAAGAACTTACATCTAAAGAGAAAAATAAGAGAATATAGAAGAAAGAAAAAAAAAGAAAAAATGGTATTTTTTTATAATTTTGTGTTGGTAAAGATTATAATTTCTCTAATTGTCAGTTACGTTATTCATAAATAATAGGTTTAAAATATATTTAATAAAACACGTATAACCTATGATAATGAGCAGACATGTGCTTATAATTTCGTAGACTACAGCTTATCGTTTACTTAATCATTTATGAAAGTTTAGAAGCCTCCCCGAATAAGAATAGTTACAAAAAAAAATTTTTAGGAGTGAAATCTAACAGTGTACATATAAATTGGTAAGGTATGTTAATTACTGAACAGCGAAGAATTGGTTCTCGTTTTGTTTGTTAATAATTGGAATGGTTTGGACAGTTGGGGCATTTATAATTGTAGCTTGTGTAATGTTTGAAGAAGGTGGGGTATTTCCATGGTTTGATAACATGGGGGTGTATATAATTTGTGGGTAGTATGGGGTCTCTCCTTGCATTGTTGACATTTCTTGTTGAATTGATGTTTGATTCTGATTACGGAGGTTAAGGTTCTACATTTTATTAATGAAATTGAGTCTCATTTGTAGGCCTGTGATGATTATTATTAGTTCTTTCACCAAGAAAAAGTAGCAAATTTGCTAGGCTGTACCACAAAGCTCCGAGCATTCGTACAGACCATCCATAAGTTTGATGTAGTAGGTAACTACTTATCATTGCTTCTGCTAGCGTTTTTATGAATTGAAAAAGGATTTATAATGCTACAAAACGGCACTTGCAGTTCCAAAATTGATTAATCCATCCCAGATTTTCTTCCATGTTAAATTGGCTAGCTTCTTAAGAGATTCTTCGTTCAGTAGTTTAAATAAAGAGCTTTTTTCGTGACCAGATGATTGCCTATGCATATTATGGGTTAGATCGTTGAGGAGTGAATTTTGCTCAATCGGGAACATTATGCGATCTCTTAATTTTTTTAAGTCACTGGCTGTATAAATGCCGCTAGTTGCAAAGTTAGATGGCTTGATATAGTGCCATGTGGCCTGTGTCATGGGTTTTAAAGCCTTGGGCGGTTTTACTTCTACTGGAGTACCTGATGCTTGATACCATTCATCGTTTATCTTATGTAGCTGTGGAAAAATAAAGTCACAGATAATTTAAGTATCATATCTTTTTTAGTATGCGTGTTTTAGGTGTTAGGAACATTGTAGTTCCGTTGTTGTTTACTGGAAGTTCGGCGTAGCATTCTTCAGCCCTTGTTAACGCTACTTCTATTGCAATACACTCGATTATACGTATGGCTTTGCCAGTAATTGTGGCCATATATCCAGGTCCCTTCATAACGTTGTAAGCAAATTGATCTGGAGATTTATCAGCTATTGCCAAAGCGTTTTTCAGCGGAATGCGCTCTACTCTGCAACGCTGGGTCAAGATGTCCTTGTATAAAGATTTGACTTGTGATTGAAGGTGTTTTTTTAAGTAGATGAACTTGGAGTTTATGTATGTGAATAAATCGATATTATCGAAATTTTTTTACATTATTAGTGGCAAAAGATTGGCCTCTTTCTGTTTCGAAGATTAGAAGTTTTGGGTGCTCTGTTCTGATTATGTTGTACCCGCAAATATTATCTCTTTCTTTTACTGTCAAAGCGAGCGTTGCGTCGTCCAACTTGAACGAATATATTATTTTCCCTGTAGGTTTTTCTATATCTACTAGTCGGTCAGCTATACCTTCAAATAAAACGTCATATAATTCGAAGTTGCAAGAAGATCTAGGTAGTACATCCCAATAGCTGTTGCTACTGTCCAAGTCTATACAGTGGCCATCGTTAAAAGGGCACCTAACTTTAGAAGGTAGTATTATTTTATCTTCAAGCAAATGTATGCGAGCGTAAAACTCTTGTAATTTTACTTGGAGGGTGCAAACTACGGTGACGTCACCCCATGACCCATAGCGATCTGCATAGTATGCCCCGCTACATTTTCCTTCAGAGTTTACAGAATCTGCAAAGGTCACAGCGGCACTAGTTGATCTGTTTACCGCAACACTATTTATGGTCAGTAGGTCACGCTGATATATGCCAGTTTTGTATATTCTCATACATTCATCACAATTAATATTATCGATGAAATCGGCTACACCGTTATGGACTATAGAGCTGTGTGAGTGCATGCCACAATAATTGATGGTTCTTTGGATCGTTACTTTGCATTGCACAACGTGTGTTATAGCGAAATTATTTAGTTGTAACGATTGTATGTAGCGTTTGGTTATATTAATGGTGTCGAAAGAAATATCGCACGGCTCGACTTCTAGTAGCTGCAGGGTTGTTACGTTCATGTTTCGAGCTCCGCAATCGAATCCCACTATAGCGTAAGCTATATGGGCTGTTATCAGGAGCGATAAGCCAAGGATCATCATTTTTAAGGTCTGGAATCATACGTATTGGATAAGTGAGAAATGAGAAAAAAAAGATATCGGTGAGAGGTTGGGTAGTATTTGTATGTACAAAATTAGCCCTTACTCGGTGATTTATTCATTGCTTGACTCGCTAGAGTCCGTATTAATTTTCTTTCTGTTGGGAGGAAGCATCTTAGATACTCTTAACCCATTTGCATAAACTATTTTGTGTTCATTTCCTATCTGTATTTTAACATTATATTTATTTAATACTTCTAGAATTTTATGAGGCCCAGTGAAATAATCTCCGAATTTACCCTTTTTAACCCCTTTTAATAAGTAAACGTATTCGCCTACTCTAAAGAATTTTTCGTATATATTTTTATTATAATATTCTTTAGACCTAATTTTTTTATTAACTAAGTTATCATACGCTAATTTTCTAATATAATTGAGCTTAGATAATAAATTAATAATATAATCTTGATACGTTGGCAGATGATCCTCGTTCGTTGATGGTGCAGATGATGGTAACCTTGCAAGTTTTCCAAACACAACTTCGTACGGCGTATGTTTGGTGCTTTCTTGTATGCAGCTTATAGTTCAGGATAGCCAGCTTTACCCATTCGTCCCAGTCGTTTTCACTATCAGCGTATTGCTTCAGATATTCGCCCAATGCATGGTGCGATCTCTCTAGTAATCCGTTTGATTGGGGGTGGAAAGCTGTTGTTTTTACTTTCTTAATCTTGAAGCGTTTCGAAACATTTTTCATTAGGTTGCTTAAAAAATTTGTCCCTTGATCTGTCGAAATCACCTTAGGTGCTCCAAAAATGCAGACGAAACGTCGTATAAATGCGTCGGCTATCGTGGAAGATGTTGCGTCCTTTAATGGTACTGCAATGCAAAATTTCGACAGCTAATCTTGCATCGTTATAATATACTTATTTCCTTCTCTAGTTTTAGGTAGGCGTCCAACAATATCTAGTGCAACTTTTTTAAGTACGGTGCCAGGCGTGTATTTTATTAGCATTGGCTGCTTAGTTTTTAATCTTACTAATTTTTTTAATTGGAATTCTAGACATTGCTAAGTACGTCGTTGTATATCCTCTAGTCCTCCCCAGTAGTACTCTCAGCGTATGTGACCGAACGTTTTGTAGACATCTCTGTGTCCTCCAACGGGTGATTTATGAAGTTCGTAAAAAATTTTATCTCTATCCTTATCTTTTACATATTTAAGGAAATTTTCACATACTATGATCTTGATATTACTGTCATTAAATGTACCTTTGAGCATACTATATATTTCTGCCCAATGTGAATTACATATGGTTATATTTTTAGATATGCTTATGGTAGCTAAATTTTTCTCCTTCAAAACAAGTCGCAATTTTTTGAAAGAATCTTGCATCTGGTTTTTCATTATAATTTGCGATACTTGCTCCTTATCTGTGATGCAGAGAGCTAATTGATATCTTTTATTCGTTAACTTCTTAATTTTAATGCTTCCTAACTCTAATTTTTGGTTAGCTGGTATTTTTTTTAAGCCTTAAATAATTAACGCGCACCCTCGTCTAGTTGGGCGCCTGTCGTGTCGACAAAATATATTACGCTATCTTATCTATGCTCTAATAAGTCTTTTGATTTGACGATATTGCTAACACCATGTTTAGTGTTGCTGATTTCGTCATCAGTGGTAATAGAGTCCTTCCTAGGTAGTGGCTCATCATTGTTAAGGTTAAGATCTTCAGCTTCACTTTCTTGATCGATGTTATCGTCTAATGATTCCGGGTCTATGGGATTGTTTAATTTTTTCTTGACCTTTCCTTGCTCTAAGCGTTGTTGATCAGTGATTTCTTCTTTATTTTTATCACTGGTTTTCGTTTTTCTTGTTTAGCCTTGTTTTTTCTTTTCAATTTTTACTTGTGAATTCTTTTGTTTAGTATTATCTGGTAATTTTAGTGTGACACTAGTCAAGCCTTTTTTGAGGTGTTTTTGCTGCCTCATGGCACGTGGCTTAGATTCTAGCGCGTCTTTAGTACTTTCGCTTTCCTCTAAGGGTTTTTTTTCGAGATTTTGTAGAGCTTTTTGTCTTCTGGTTAACACATTTACCTGTTTTGTTACTATTGGATTACGTGATAGTGCGTCTGCAGGCAAATTCAATCTACCAGGATGGTAGATTATTTTGTAATTATATTCGAATAATTTGAATCGCCATTTCTGTATTCGTGTATTGAGGTCTGCAGTTTGAAACCATGTAAGTGGTTAATGATCCGTGACTATGGTAAACCTTTGGCAGTCTATGTACGGGCGAAAAGTTTGCACAGAGTGTAAA
Source organism: Copidosoma floridanum (assembly GCF_036245765.1). NCBI lineage: Eukaryota > Metazoa > Arthropoda > Insecta > Hymenoptera > Encyrtidae > Copidosoma > Copidosoma floridanum. The sequence goes on along the minus strand of NW_028321898.1, from coordinate 10,270,765 downwards.
ATCACTAGAGCTTCCTTCTCATACGTGTCATATCTCAGCTCGGGTCCTCTCAATACGCGAGAAGTATATGCGATGGGTAAATAATTTCCGATTTTTCCTTGTGACAGAATACCCCCTATAGTAAAGCCTGAGGCATCTGTTATTATAATAAGCGGCTGACTCATGTCGGAAAATTGTAAGAGCGGTGCCGTGTACAATGCTTCCCTCAGCTCCTGAAAGGCCGTTTCTTGATCGTTTGTCCGATGAAAATTTTCATTTTTCTGGAGCAATTTGCTTAAGGGCTTGGCTTTTTTAGCAAAGTCTTTAGTAAAACGCTGGTAATATCCTGGGAATCCTAAAAATTGCCTAACATTTTTTATGTTCTTGGGACGAGGGTATAACTTTACTGCTTCAATTTCTTTCTGATCAGGATTTAACCCTTTTTTGGTTATTATATGCCCCAAGTAATTTACTCCTCGTTGCATCAGTTTGCATTTACTAGGCTCTAATTTCCAATTTGCATTTTTCAATCTTTCCATTACAAGGTCGAAAAGTCGCTCATGTTTATCGAGTGTTTTTACGTGAATGACAACGTCGTTCATATACACAAAAGTTCCCTTGCCTATAAATCTGTCAAGAGTTCGTGACATAGCTGACTGATATTCGACAGCGGCATTCCTTAAGCCAAAAGGCATTTTGACGAATTCATAATGTCCGTTTGGGGTAGAAAACGCTGTTTTATGTATGTCATCGGGGTGTACTAAAATTTGATGGAATCCTGACTTGCAATCTATGACCGTGTAATATTTAGAGTCTCCTACTTGATCTAATGTCAGTTATGTTGGGGAGTGGAAAACTCATTGGTAAGGTTTTTTTATTTTAAGGGCCTGAAATCGAGAACTACGCGCCATTTAGGCTTTCCATTGGGACTTTTCTTTGGAACGATCCAAAGAGCTGTGTTATAGCCGGATTGCGACCACCGTATAACATCGTTTTCAAGCACTTCCTGTACTTGGCGCTTGACTTTATCCCTTAAGGCATGGGGAAGCTGGTATTGCTTAGTAGTTACAGGAAGGTCGTCTATTGTTGGTATGCGATGTGTGGCTATGTTAGTGGCCGTGAGCTCGTCTCCTTCAAAGTAAAATCTTTCGTTGTGTCGCTCAAGCAATTTGTAAGCTTGTTCCCTTTTGAGTTCACTTAAGTTATTTAAATCCACTATTTTTTTTAGTTTAGCTGTTCTTGGCCCAGAGATAGTGTGTGCAGGTTTGCTGTTATCTTCTTGTATGAAATACACATCCACTGGTTTGATTGATATGTCGAGTTCATTAAAAGTTTCGTCTATCGAGTTTATGTACGTTTCCCTTTCACCAAGGCTAGAAAATTTGTTGATTATAGCTCTGTTACTAAAAAGGTCTTCAATATCATCATCTTCTAATTCTGAGAGCGATTCTGCCTGTCATTCGCACGCATCAATCTCATCACTCGTTGACTCATTCGAATCGCTATATCTAAGTTCGGATTCTTTTTTGTTTTCTAATTCTACATGTGCGTCTCTTACTGAAAGGGGAATTTTTTTTAATTTATTACCATGATTTTGTTTTAAAAATTAAGTCTAGTCTTAAATTTAGTAAGGAAATCTGAGCCGAAAATCCCTTCGAATGATAGGTTAGAGTCATCATTGATTACTTGAAAGTCTACATAAATACCTCCTAGATTAATAGTAGTTAAACCGAGAGTTTCCTTGTGAATTTGTCCGATTCCCATTATAAGTCTAGTGTTACTTTTGTCTATTTTGCAATTTCTTGAAACTAGTCATTTTTTTATTATGCTGATTTCCGATCCAGTGTCTACTAATAGTTGGTTTTTTGGTCTATATATGTTAAAGTATAAAAATTCTCCACGGATCTCATTAATATTCAAGTGACATGTATGTGTTGGATTACACATAAAATTTGGTTTGAACCCTATAACTCGTCCTGGGAGTTTTAAGAGCTTGTGCTCAAAATTTAGTTCACACTTAGTATCTTGTAAAAATTTTATTCCCAAAATTCCATCACGCGGTATTGCAAATGACTGTTCAACTACATAAAATAATACCTCCATCCCAAATAATTTCGAGATAATTTTTCCAATGGAAGGAATAGTTTCATTTATTATTCCATGAAATTCTACTGCGTCGTGATAGTTTATGCCAATCCCATTAGGATAACTTCTGACTTTGATTATATTTTTATGAGATCCAGAATCTATTATGAGGCTTATCGGATTTCCGCCTAAGTTAAAATTTACGTTAGGTATGCATTTATTTTTATGTATTATACCAAGGGTATTAACTCGTCGAGTAAGCGATTCAGATCTGCTGAACGCGTCGAATTGTTTGGCGTCCCTAAAGTTGCGCTCATAACCTGAGAGGCCGAATCGTTTCCCTGGTTTTCTTGTCTTTTATGCTCATTATATTGTTTTTTCCTACATTCTTATTTCGTGTGACCTGTGTTTTTGAAATACGCGCACACCTTACAGGTATCGACAGTATGACCATTTTTATTGCACAGTTGACAATACAGCAAATTCTGGGCTTGCATTTGAAGTTGTGTGCAATTTCTAGCAATGTGGCCTGATGTGTCACATATTTGACAAACTATTTTAGCAAGATAGCAGTTGTCTCTGTTATGTCCTTGCTTATTGCAAATATTGCAAAATAATGGCATTCTAGCTACATTGGTGCAATTTTTGGCAGTATGATTTACGGCATTACATAATTGGCATACAATTTGAGTATTCTGATTTTTGGCTCTGAAACAATCTCTTGCCGTATGGCCTACCTTTCTGCATATTTGACAACTTAATTGTTTGAATCCACACTGTTCTTCAGCGTGATTATTTTGTCGAAAAATTCTGCATTTTTCAACGGTATCTTGATTTACTGAGTTACATTTGTCTGCACTATGGCCTCTCTTTTTACACAGTTGGCAAATTATTTTTAGTACACAGTCATCTACGGTATGTTCGCTTGATTGACAAAGATTGCAATAGAGAGTATATCGTTTTTTTTCTATACGCGGCTTCTGTTTTACTCTTTGATTGCGTAAAGCTCGGTGTACTTCAAGTATTCTCTCAGCTTCAATGGTTCTTGTTAGTACGTCATTTACTTTCTCGTTGGCAATAGTGCTTAGCTTCGTTTTAATTTCGGGTTTAAGTCCATTTATGAAGCACTCTACAGTACTTTGCTGAAGAGCTACAGTAAATACTGCAGGTAGGGCAGCTCCGTCCTTTAACCTTTTAGCCTCTAAAATTTGTTCTTGTATATTTCTGATTCTATTAGCGTAAATTATCACAGACTCATCATCTCTTTGGAATTCATTGCCTATTTCTCCTTGTAATTGGTGAATGGTTTTTGCTGACGCATAAATAGTTCTTACGTGATTTTTGAGGGCATCGATATTTTCGAAGACTACTCCATGTATAGCTAAACGTGCTTCTCCAACTAGCTTGCTTCTCAATAGCTTGGTCAGATTGACTTTGTTGGTGGCGCTTACTATCTCCTTTGCTTCGTCGCAGCCTTCGAGAAGTACACTCAATGGTATATTTTCTCCGTCGAATTCGGGTACCACCTTTAAGGCATCCTTCAATGTGACAGTTTAAGCTGTCATATTTCTTACTACTGGGTTTACAGGTCTAGGTACAGGGGGCTCGGACGGTGGGGGTGAGACACTTTCTTTTTTTACTTTGATAGCAGTATTATTAAAAGTGTCTTCGCTGTTTTCTTTTGCGGTAGAGTGAAAAATATTTGACGTATTTCTAGCCTTAACTTTTTTTCCCAAGATATTTTAAGTCTTTCCACACGAATGTTGACTTCCTTAAATGTGGGAGCTTCATCGATAGCGAACGTATGGCAATTCCAAAGTAGTCCGGCGTATTCTTGCAATGAATTGTTATTCAAAAAGTACAAAGGGTTCCTATATAACGTTTCCGGTCTACTTGCTACAAAATCTAAAATGACCCAAGTGGAAATGAAATATCCAGAACATGCATCGAGCCAAAGGTAATCATTATTGCATAATTGTGATGCATCAGTTTTCCAGTTATATTCAAAGGTTTTTGGGCAAATCGCAGAAAGTGACCGGAATAATACTTCATAATACTTAATATAGCACCCCTTGTATAGAACGGTTTTTAAAATTCCTGATATACATCCTGTTTAGTCGAACACGACTAAATCGAGTACCGCCACGTGAGCAGAGGAGCATCGAAGCTCACAGCACACTCGTCCTCATCAATACATTGAACTACACTTAAATCATTTTACTTTTACACACATTCGTTGCGCGCGTTTATTATTCTGCTCTAGTTTCTCGTTCTCTCTCTCCCTTCAAAGCCGACTTATTGGTATGTATCGTTTATCTTCGGCATTGTTCGCGTCCTGGCTCCCGAATTGACGCTCGAGAAAAATAACACCTCCGCTACTTGGCACGCATCATTAGTAAGGGGAGGGGGGTCGAGGGAGAGAGAAAGGGCGTCTCTTCTGGGAAAATTAGGTAGGCCTCGTTCAGTCCGATACTTGCCTCTGTACAGAGCGGTCTCCAGTTTTTTTCTGAGAAATCGTGTACGTAGCTTGTCTAGGATAAATTTTGCTCGTTTGAGTTTTTCGAGAAATTTTTCGTTGCACCGCGATGCATTAACGTGTTTCTGGCATTAATTCTTCTTGTTCGTCTGAATTTAAATCACATCCGCGTGCTGCATCAACTTTCACCACGTGCTAAGAGCACCCACGGCGAACATCCGCACTCGCGGAACCGTGGTACGAAGACGAGGAAGAGAACAGTGTGGACGCGTCCTTACCTTAACACTCTCACACATTTACACCTTTACATCTACACATCAATTCAAACCAGGTTGTAATTCTTGTGGTGTTTAATTTTGTATCGGTCGTATTTTCCTCTTAGGGGGTTTTCTCGCAAGAGTTTACTCCTTTGAGCCACAAATTACATTTTCACCAGTGGCTCATAAGTAGTGTTTTTTTATTAAGTTCAACCTTACCTATCCTATCCTTTGTTTATTAACGTAAGTGCTTTCATAAATAATTTCTTTTCATTTATAGTAAAGGTAGTTTAATAATTTAGCTGTTAAATTGTTGCCCTTAAATTCAGAAACTTGTTCGCATCATAGTGTTGCTTGTCTCACGTTTTTTATTTTGTATTTTGTATTTGCTTCGCGCTTTCCCTCTCTTTTAGTTTATTAATAAATTAGATGACTTCGTCACTTAGACGCAGTCATTGGGGTAGCATAAGACCCCTGTGCTACAATTCATGGTGACCCCGACGTGATTTCGGAAACGTTTTTTTTTTCTGGTGCTGTCGCGTGTAGTCTCCAATTTTCGGTTGTTTCGTTTCGTTTACGTTGAGAGATTTTGGCACATCATTCGGTTGTCATCGAATTTCGAAGAAGAGCAAACAGCGACGACAACAATTATTGAGAGAGTTGCAGGAAGATCATCGTGGTTTCTGCCATCGGCGCCAACGAAGGAGATCTCGCTTCCAGCCGCCACGTGCACCATCGAAAAAGCTAAGTGCCCTACATTTTTATTGAACAATTTTTACTGTAAACTTCAACTCATCTTTTTATCTCGCCTTCTCTCTCTTCAATTGAATTTCTTTTCCTCTTACCTACGCTTGATTCCCAAATTTCACGATTACTCTAGCTTACATCTCCACTCGCTCTCTCTCCCCGTATTAATATTAATTATCTTTCTTTCTCTCTCTTGCGCACGTTTATCCTTTCTTTTCCTCGCTCATTTGTATAAATCCTTATCTCTTTGTCTGCACTATTATTATTACCTTTTTTTTCCTTTGCATTGCACTCTACCTTTATTTACTCTTGCTTATTTTATTTTTTCCTTCTTTAGCTTTGTCTACGTCATACTCGAGTTGAGCCCTTACCTTTCGTAACACTAATTTCCTCAGAGCGCTCAATTTAACATAACAAACAATTTTATTTATCATATGTGGTAAAGTGCATACAAAATCAGAAAGAGAAACATATCGATAAGTGCGGGAAATTTGGCGCATTGTTTTTCTTACGAGCGAGAGTGTTAGTGCGTGTAAGTGAATTTGTGCCAACCGCGCCAAAATAGGCTAGTGGGGGAGGTAGCGCGTGTTCAGGATCACGCGTCTAACGAGCGCAGGCTAGGACAAGAAAAACGGGAGGAGATAAGACGCGCTCGATCCAGCTAGCGTCAACAGTCGCATTCTCGGTGTTGTTTGTTTCCGATCGAACGTTTTCACACAATTAGACTAACTTTTTCAGTTTTCTAGTATTTTCGAACGGCGTCGCATTAATATCCAACGTCTTATCGTGTAGTGTCTTTATTATTTGGGTTCAATTTCATTTTAATTATCCGTGTCAAAGTTGCGGGGCCTTTGAACTTAGTACAAATACTACGGGAATTATTTAATTCGTTTTTTATTGTTGATCGTAAATTAGTAAGTTAGATTTTACAACATCAGAATAACAGTTTTTCTTATTGGCCTTTGAGTTTTGGGTTTTATTATTTTTAGTGAGGCCTTTTGATTTTTTAATTTTGTCATATAATTCGGGTTTTTAAGTTATTCTACGGGTGCTTCCGTACGGGAGTATTACGAGTTTCGTTTATTTACCATTATATTGGGCTTATTGTGCATTATTGATCATCGGTTAAACAAAAATGTCGCGAGCCAAGGTTCTTATGCAGAAACGCTCCACGCTAAAGGGACAACTCACGGCGCTCGAGACGTTGACGGCAGAGAAATCGTTTGATACAGTGAAGGCTCGGCTGAGATTCGATCGCGTAAAGGAGTTATTTAACGCGTACGAGGAGCTGAATGACGAGCTCGAAATGATCAACCCCAATGATGCGCACGCGACCGAGATGACGAACATCACTGACCGGTATTACACGGTAACAGCGAAACTTAAGCCGATATTTGCGGCAGCTGATGCTCAGTCAGACCCAAGTCCCAGCGGCGATCCTTTAGCAACGTCATCCTTTATCGAGAAGCAAAAGCTTCTGAAGCTACCGGTCGCCGAGCTTCCAAAATTCAATGGGCAGTTCGATAGGTGGATAACGTTCAAAAACGCATTTAGAACGATGGTTAACGCACGCACGGACATCGACGACCTCGTTAAATTCTTTTACTTGAAGGACGCGTTACAGGGAGAAGCGCTCAATAAAATCTCGATTTTCGACGCGACTGCAGCCAATTACAAAAGCGCGTGACAGTTACTCATCGATGCGTACGATCAAAAAAGAATTCTGGTGGCTAAACATTTAGACGCACTTATAGATATTAAACCGTTAGAGGCTGCAAATGCACAAGGGCTGTCAAAATTGGTAAACGACACTCGCCAGCATCTAAGTGTTTTGTCTTCTTTAGGCGTAGTTTTGGACGATACAATCATAGTGCGATTGCTGGATCGGGCTTTACCGATTAGTGTTCGTCAGAAATGGGAAGAGTCATTGGATTTGGACGCGCTCCCGAAACTCACGCAATTTTATAAATTTGTCAATGCGACGACGTTTCGACTTCCGACGATGGAAACGGAGATTTCGCGTGTGAAAGGAGAAAGAGGTGGTAACAAGCGTCAGGGAGAGCAAGAATTAGAGACTAAGAAAAAGGGTAAATTTAATTCGTCTGCGCGCGCGTTAGTTACTAATACAGTGGCGGTAACGTGTGCACGGTGCGGCGAGGCCCATCGTATTTATTCGTGCTCGGAGTACAGCGAGTTGAGTGTAGAGGATCGATGGAAATTCGTTCAATTAAAGGGCCTGTGTAAGAATTGTCTAGGTCATCATTCGGGGGCGTGTAAATCGGGTACGTGTAGGAAATGCAATGACCAACACCACACTTCTTCACATCGTGAGAAAAAGGTCAAAAAGTCCAGCGTTTGACTGGGAGCAAGCGCGCTAGAGACGAGTACCCAAGCATCACAGCCACCATTAATGATGAGCGCAAAGATTAGAGTCAAAAACGCTCGGGGCAACTTTGTCGAGGCGCGCGCGCTCTTGGACACATGTGCGACAGCTCATTTCGTAACGGAAAAATTTGCTCGTAAATTAAATTTACCGTTGAACGCATGCTCAATCCCCGTAGGCGCGATTAATTCTTTAAATACCAATACGAAGTACAGCGTAGAGATCAATTTGAGGTCACACACTACCAATTTTTCCAAAACGTTAACTTTTCTGACGATTCCACGAATTGCCGATTTTGTACCGGACGAACCATTTCCGCGTGCGTCAATTCCCATACCGCCAAATGTAAAACTTGCTGATCCGCGATTTCACGTTCCGCGTCCGGTAGATATGCTGATTGGTTTAGGGGCTACATTGCCATTTTTATCGGTCGGTCAGATAAACCTTTCGCGTAATCACTGAGATTTAATTTTACAAAAAACACAATTAGGTAGGGTGATCGCAGGTAGTATTTCGAACGACTTCAAACAATTGGCAGTGACATGTAAATTAAGTGTGTTAACTGAACAGCTAGCGAAATTTTGGGAATTCGAAGAAGTAAAAAACGTAGTGAGCGTATCAAATCAGGAATCTCTATGCAAAAGGCATTACTTAAAAAATACGACACGCGATCAAACCAGGCGGTATAATGTGCGTCTTCCATTCAATGATAAACTACCAGATTTAGAAAACTCTCGCGCGCAAGCTCTTTGTCGGTTTCATGCGATGCGCCGAAAATTACAAGCGGACAGTGAACTTAATCGCGAATATACGAAGGTACTCGATAAATATATAGCACTAGGACACATGACGTTGTTGCAGAATGAAACAATAGACGGGTATTACATGCCACATCATGCGGTCATAAAATCGTCGAGCAATACGACAAAAGTACGAGTAGTATTCGATGCGTCCGCAAAGACCAACCAAGGCGTTTCGTTAAATCAAAAACTACTGGTAGGCCCCACCATTCAACCTAAACTTTTTGAACACTTGATGCGGTTTCGATCCCATGCGTTCATGTTAACGGCAGACATAGAAAAAATGTATTGACAAGTTTTAGTGCATCCCGATAACAGGCGATATCAGCGTATTTTTTGGTACCACGGGAAGGAAATCGCAGTGTATGAGCTCAACACAGTCACGTTCGGAGTCGCGTCCGCTCCCTACCTTGCAATACGCACACTTCACCAGCTAGCTGACGATGGAGGAGCCAATTTTCCACGAGCGGCTAAAATCTTGAAACGTGATTTATATGTTGACGATCTTTTGACGGGCGCACATTCTATCGAAGAGCTGTCAAAGATACGTGATGAAATTATTGGTATATTGGGGCGCGGTAAATTTAACATTTGACAGTTGTCATCTAATCATCAACACGCGTTTGATACTTTAGATCGGAAAATTTTCAAAAGTGAATGCGCGGTAAAAACGGAATCAGTTTCAAAAACCCTCGGGATAGTATGGGATTCGCGCTCAAATATGTTTATGTACACAGTTAAAGAGATTAAATTTCTTAGTACGATCACGAAACGACATATACTTTCGGAAGTCGCAAAAATTTTTGATCCACCGGGTTTTTTGGGACCAATTATATTATACGTGAAAATCATGATACAAGAGTGTTGGAGGGCGAAGAGCTATTTGGATTGATCGGTACCGCAGGAGCTTTACACTCGATAAATTGAATTTGCGCGTCAGCTTTCTCTTGTTCAAAATTTTGCCATAAATCGGAAACTTTTAATCGATAGCGCAGTGAAGATAGAGTTGCACGGATTTTGTGACGCAAGTCAAGCAGGTTACGGTGCGTGTATATATGTGCGTTCTACAGATCGGTATGAGAACTGCGTTGTGCATCTTGCGTGTGCGAAATCTCGAGTAGCACCGGTAAAAATAAAAACGATTCCCCAGCTAGAATTATGCGGCGCGCTGCTGCTTGTACGCTTGTTTAACGAAATGCGTCCAGCGCTTGATTTCAATGTTAATAAAATAATTTTTTGGTCGGATTCAATGATCGTTTTACATTGGCTTAAAAAATCACCGGAAGCTCTTAAAGTTTTTGAGGCAAATTGAGTTAGTGAAATTCAGGCAATGGATGCAGTTCACGAATGGATGCATGTGCGAACAAAAGACAATCCTGTGGATGCACTTCCGCGGGGTCAAGTACCGATTGAATTTTCAAAAAACGAAACTTGGCTTAGCGGTCCCGCATGGCTCAAGCGACCAGAAAACGAATGGCCAAAACCAATTTTAACATTACCGACCGAATTACCGGGATTAAAACGTAAAACGTGTTTAATAACAAATTCAGGAATAGAAATTTTTTCGCGATTTTCTTGTTATTCAAAACTAGTTCCTGTAATTGCTTTTTGTCTGCGTTTCAGATGGCTCAACAAATTTAAGGGAAAGAGTATTAGCGTGGAAGAGAGGAGGGAAACCGAGCGAGTAATATTACGTAAGATACAAAAAGATCAATTTTTCGACGAGATTAAGCGTTTGCCTTCGTCAACATTGGTAAAAAATACTCGTCTATCAGCTTTCGATCCCTTTGTTAATGAGCATGGTCTTTTGCAAGTAGGCGGGCGATTAAAACACGCAAAAATTTCTTTCGATCAAAAATATCCAATTTTGCTACCATCGCGCCATCACGTCACGGATTTAATTATTCGCGATGCTCATCGACATACATTGCATGCAGGGATTCAAACTACCCTACACACAACTAGACATCGTTTTTGGCTTTTAAACGGAAAACAGCAAGTCAGACATGTAGTGCGAAAATGCGTCGAGTGCGTGCGAAATCGACCGATACCTATTCACAGTAAGAAGGGAGACTTGCCGTTAGTTCGTGTAACAGAAGCAGCCGCGTTTTCTCATGTAGGGGTGGATTTTTTCAGACCGTTATACATTAAAGAGAAAAAATTACGAAATCGGAATCGAGTGAAAGTTTACGGATGTGTGTTTGTGTGCATGGCGTCCAAAGCCGTACATCTCGAGATAGTGAGCGACTTGACGACTGAAGGTTTTTTGAGAGCTTTTAAGCGGTTTTGTGACCGACGAGGCATCCCGAGTCACGTTTTTTCTGACAACGGCACGAATTTCGTTGGAGCCAATAATCAACTACAAGATATGTACAATCTGTTTAACTCCGCCCAATTTCGTGACGATGTTAATCATTTTTCTGTCCAAAGAAATATCGTTTGGCATTTTAATCCCCCACTGTCACCACACCATGGTGGATTATGGGAATCAGCCGTACGTGTAGAGGCCTATTGTCAAGACAAGAGCTCTCGTGTGTTTTCTCGCTCTTATTTTTTTTAAAAGCCTTTGACTTCTAGTCTGGCCGTAACGGTCCTTGACCTTGAGATAATATTTTAGAATCTTTGTTCGGGCATTGCTGACAGTTATTTCTCTTTTTTTTCCCTTTAGCTCTAATACAAGGCTTGCCTTTATCCCTTTACTACTTTAGTTATACAGGTGTGGGCTTAGTTGCCTTTTATCCTCACAAGAGTTAGTATGCCTAAAATACCGAATGTTTTATGCTTCTAATTTATTAGTAATATTTATACTATTTTAATAATTCTTAGTTGAAATCGTCTATTCAAGTTCAATAATATCTAGAGCATGTACGGGCATGCGCTGTATCGCACGTAATTAGGCAACTTGGTCGGGCGCTGGTAGATTCGGTTTAGGCAATGGTGCTAGTACGGCTACGGGTATGGGCCCTTGATGGCGAGGCTGCAATATTTTATAGTCGCTTTTATTAATTACTATATTTTTATCAGTTTGAGTTGAGGTAGTGCTCTGGACCGTCCTCTGATTTGAAACTAACCTGTTTATTAACCGTTCCTTTTTTTAAAATCGCCTCCTGTGTTTGCCTGCCCTTCGACTATTTATTAAAACAGAATTGGAGGAAAAGAGAAAAAAAAAAAAAGAAAAAGAAAAAAAAAACAGTAATCACTGATAAAAAAAAAAATGTAATATTCAGTGTATTATAGAGATGAGGTGTTATTTGGAGCGTACAAGCTTCCAATTTAAACTCCTAATGGAGGGGTTGCGTAGAGACGGCCAGCCCGTGCAATTGAATGCACAGGGACTTAGTTTACTCGATACGCCTCTGCGCAAATGAATGCACTAGAGTCGCGTCACTTTATGGTCAAATCTAGTAGCCTGCCTGCACCACAAATAAAAAGAACAACCAACGCTGTATTTTTGTATTTTTGTCAAACTTGTTAGTATTTAAAACAAATTAATCTAGGGTTTTTTTTTTTTTTTTTTTTTTTTTTTTAATACAGGAAATGCGCTTATTTACTGTATTTATATCTAAATGTTCCCTTTTTTAAGGGTCTTTTACTTATTATTTTTTTAAAATTACACTTAAATCACTTTAGTTTTTGTGTGTGTGTTTTTTTATGTGTGTTTTTTTTTTATTTCACACTTGCACTCGCACTCGCACTCGCACTTGTATTCCCACTTACATACCATTTGCCCGGCGTCACAGGGCGTTCCGTTTGTTTACGAGCAGGTTCCAGATCATATATCAGCTGCTGCAGATGGTCAGGTAGAGGCGTTTGCTGCTGTGAGATCGCTTCTATTTCGCGATCAGCAGCTATGACTATTTCCGGATAGTTAGGATCATAAGCGTTTGGATCGAATGACGCCCTTCTTGGCGCTAGCGGATATATTACCTTCATACGCGATGTTGTAAGTAAAATAATGTCGCTGATAATTTTGGGCTGAGAAGATCGTTTTCCTTGATGACTTGATTTCACCACAACACTCTCTTCCTTTGGCCACAGCGGTACTGGTAAGTCCGGGTTTCTCTTGGATGGTTCCCGGGACTCTCCTCTCTTTTAAGAGGCCCCAAGTAATTTTCTGTTTCATTTGTTCAGGGTCTACCTCTGTTGTTTCTTTATGTATCGTATCATTTTTCTCTTATCTGCTTCTGGCGGTGCCTGTTCGATCAGTCTTTTAGCAGCTTCGGTGAGTTGAAGGCTCACTTAAAAAAAAAAAAAGAAAAACTTGAAGTCACATACATACATACATACAAATAAAAATAAAAGGGGGTCAACTAATTAATTTTCTTTGCCCTAATCCTTTTATATAAATATGTATATAAAAAAAATTCTTTTTGAAAATTTTAACTTCCTCTGTTGCACAAGTGCTCTACGTCGTCGCTACAGCGACCCTAACACTATCTATCCCTCCGGAGCCTCCAAAAATTATATTCTCTGTTACGACAAAGACGGCGTAAGAGAAAGTTTTTTATTTAGGCCTAAGCTTTCGCTCAATAGCCTGGAGACACGACAGCAAGGGTTGAGGACGGAGTGCTAGGGTAGGAACAGGGTAGGTGATTAAAGAGGGGTTAGCTAGCTACTTGGCCATCGGTATTTGTACCCACGGCACGTAACTGGCCATTTACTTGGTGTTGGTAAGTTGGTTCCTTTTTAGGGGTCTATAGTCGTTGGTTGCCAAATTATTTTGAAACCATCTAGAGATTCGATGAAAGAACATAATCTTGTACTGGCCAGCCACCATATTGTTTGTATTGTGTAGTGCCATAAAATAATTTTTATAACTGTTGTGTTAATAAATATTAAAACAAAATTAAAACTACACATAACTAACGCAGGTATACTCATTTTAAACGATAATTGCACTACCTTTGTACATAATATCGTGTTATACAAGGTATACTTACATTTATGAATATTTTATTTGCTATATAATTTTATAGAAGCTTAACTTATTACTTGGGTACCCAAGCAGCCACTGTCCATTGGCTTATTATAACTCAGGATAAAACAAACACGTTAAAAATATAATAAACAAGACTTAATAATAAGTTCACATTTTTACAAAATTTGTCAATACAGGGATTATGATATATTAAGAGAATCTCATCACGCCTGTGTTTATAGCGTAGAAAATTTCGGAATAGTAGCACAGAAAGAAGCTGACGATCACACGATATAATAAGTACAAAGAATATATAAAAAGATACTAAAAATAATTTTAAAAAACATTTTATACTTAACAGTCCTCTAACCTGACTACAAAACTTTTCTTATGAATCTTTATGATCATAGTACCTAGAGATACAAAAGCAGTATATGAATTGAAAAAATACAACCAGAAAAAATTTGTGTGAGTACCAAAACTGTGAAAGACATTTAGCATTTAAGCTCATTTCTTTACAATTTTCAAACTGTACAATAAGTTACCTTCAAATCTTATAACAATAAAATAAGACCATAAAAGTAATGATGCACTAAGAAAGTGGTTACGATAAACTATTGCTCTATAACGAAGGTAAATTTTATAATTAAATAGTAACGATTACATTGTTACGGTTAAGAACACTTTACGGTTTGCGTACCAAGGATAAGAAAAAGTTAAAGTTGATAGACTCAGCAGCTATCCGCTCAGTCGGCTCTTAACAAAATAATGCGCTTCAGGGGCACTGTGAAGCGCTCCGGCGCACGTATTTTGCCAGAGTGGCCTGAATACGGTTTGCGTACCAAGGATAAGAAAAAGTTAAAGTTGATAGACTCAGCAGCTATCCGCTCAGTCGGCTCTTAACAAAATAATGCGCTTCAGGGGCACTGTGAAGCGCTCCGGCGCACGTATTTTGCCAGAGTGGCCTGAACACGGTTTGCGTACCAAGGATAAGAAAAAGATAAAGGAGAAAAAAAAATATAGTAAGAACGCGAGAAAAGAAGGTAGTACCCGATAACCGTGCAGTACTACAAGACCAGTGATATCCCTCCGGAGCCTCCAAAATTTCTATGTTACGTCGGCGCAACGTATTATTTGAGCCTAAGCTTTCGCTCAATAGCTCGGGATTCACACTGGGCGCGTAGGTGGGACGCGGGGTTAAAAGGGTAATTCAACTTAAAGACGCGTTACTCAAAAAAGGGTACGATTGCCTTCACGCGACTAAGATTGACTGCTGTGCAATATTCCGATGCACTTGCTCGCGGTTTTCTTTTGTCAAGAGCGGTGTATACCTCGTTCACGATCTAAAAACAGTTAACACCGTTACGAGTAAGAATATCGTATGTAATTTGATCTTGAAACATTAATATCACGGTAAGCATTTGCCTTAACTCAATTGTTCGTTGTTATTCTAATAGTATTATTACCACGGAGAGCAACGGATTGTCTTTGGCTAATTTGATATTACTGATGACCGAAGGATGCCAATACTGTGGCGAGTAATGGCGTTCGCGAAAAACACTTTATACTAAAGATTGATTTGTTATTACCGGTGACCGAAGGATGCCAATACTGTGGCGAGTAATGGCGTTCGCGAAGAACGCTTTATACTAAAGATTGATTTGTTATTACCGGTGACCGAAGGATGCCAATACTGTGGCGAGTAATGGCGTTCGCGAAGAACACTTTATACTTAAGATTGATTTGTTATTACCGGTGACCGAAGGATGCCAATACTGTGGCGAGTAATGGCGTTCGCGAAAACGAAAACACTTTACACTTCCCGGTGATCCGCGGGTGCCAATATTAAGGCGAGTAATGGTATTCGCGCAAAAGGAAATACTTGGTCAAAAGAAAGAATATGATATGTTGTCACTTACTTTTATTTGAACACGAAAGTTGTTATACAAACGTCAAACCCGCGTGAATATAGGTCGCTCTCGAGGAAGATCAAGTGGCAGTAGAGACGGACTCTGGCAACCAGTTGATCTTACAAGGGTGGTAGCGAAATTCGACAGTGTCCTCGCTTCGCAGGAGACTGGGTTGTAGCAGAGTCGGGCTCTCACTACTCAGTCTACTTCGAAGGGTATTGTCGGATTTCGCGTGCCGAATTGAAGTGGTTTACCTCGCTTCGCAGTAGACTGGGTTGTAGCAGAGGCGGACTCTTACTACTCAGTCCACTTTGAAGGGCTATCTTCGAGCCGAGTCGAGTCGAGTCAAGCTCTGAACTACGAACTGCAAACTGACTTTCCTCTGGGCCTACGGGCCTTTTTATTGCGAGAAGCGGACCTCGGTCACGCGCTGGCTCGAAAAACGCAGGAAAGCTTGCCGGGGGAAAATTTTGAAGAAAAGACAACAGCCGAAAATCTAATTGGCTAGAACTGCTCTAGTTTAGCCACTCAGAAATTGGCACATCCCACATCCGGCTTGTTCTCCTCTGTGCGTCAAGAGAAGGGAAGGTGATTCACTTACTCATGCCCTTCCTTTCTCTTTTACATCAAAAGTTTACAGAGTTTTATCATAACTTAATATTAATGTTAAGGTGTAATATTAACAAGTTTTAGCTAATAGTAGCCATTGTTCGCCTATTCAATCGAACCCAATGCAAAAAGAGCGGTGAAAATCGCTTAATATTCAGGTTTGATTGAATAAGTGTTCGGTACTTTAAAATATTAATAATAGTTTTAGTAGTAGTAAATAATTGTAATAATTGCTAGTTTTTCCGCTGTACACGTGAGCATGATCGGACTGGTAAATTATCATGAATAATTATTTAACAGTAGCGGTTTCTTTGGTTAAAACACGGACAGTAGTAGGAGTTCGTTGCGACTTATTATATTGTTAATTTACTTGAATTTACCAGTAATTTCCATTCATTGTTAGTTGTGAATGTATTTCAACATGTTAGTAACATTTCGTCAACTATGGGTTTTTCTGTTTGTCGTAAGAGAGGAAGTCGGCTCAGGGTGCCCTGGGGAATCGGGAATTCCGTTACCCGTGTTGGGGCAAGAGTGCGGACTCTCTCGACATCTCTGCGTCAGGAAAAGGGGGGAGTGCCATGACTTTCCCGTTGTCCTTTACATTTGAAACGGTGACAGTTTTTAACAAGATTACAATTTAGGCTATTGCAGTATGTTTATAAAATTGTTGACGTGATACAAAAGGGTTGTACAGTGGACCATGAGCCTGCGAACATGAATGGTAAAAATAGGATAATTCTTTGAAGGTTACTAAAGTTGTGTACCAAATTTGTTATAGTTAGTATGTAATGTAGTTGTTTGTTAGTAATGCAGTACGCACTGGTTGTTTGTGATGATTCTGGCTTGTAATAATATTTTAGCTTATTTCTATGCATTAATTCTAAGCTATCCTAATGTTCAACCTTATGTTTATCTAACATTATATCTGAATTTAATATTTCAGTTCAACTGTTCCCAGTTAAACTTTTGTATCGATGGTTGTAGAAAAGTATTTTATTTTGCATTTCCGGTCAGCGTGGGCCAGCGTGCATGTAAGTGAATCATGCATGGTCGTAGTACCTTAGCTACGAGCATTCTTGTAGGTGATTCACCTCTTTGCAGATACACATTGGCCCCTGCGTTTTGTATTTTAAAATCGGCACGGAAAGATTTGAAGCAAGAGGAAAAAAAAATTAATGTGGATACACCGATGTTACAACATGTATGTAAATACAAATTTCATATAGAAAAAAAAGTCAGAAATAAAAAACTTAAGACCACAACGTTTAATAAACATGAAATTAAGTTTTTATTTGCATAAAAATGATACGATTTAAAAATGTTATCTTGTAATGAGTGTAATGAGAATGAGAATATGTTTATAAATATTAGTGATTAAAATTTTGTTTTGTTTATATATTACGTTTATATATTACGTTTAACCGTTGTGCAAACATCTAAACACGTTACTTATGCAGGATTACAATTCCAATATAATTTCTATGATTAGGTACTGTATTCTCTCGTCAAATAAATGAATAAATAAATAAATAAATGAATGAGTCATATAATTTAACAAAAAGAATTAAACTTCTAGAACACGGAATACTTATACATACCAGTATTTACATTATATTGTACATTACGGGGGTAATTCATAGAAATAATTTTGTTATGTTTTTTTGTGGACAGAAAAAATTTTTTCAGTTATTTAAAAAAAAAAGACTTATAGTTCGTACTTACTTTAATTATTATGTCTGATGTTTTTCCCTTCTAAATATCAAGATCGTAAATATTTTATCAATTTAGCTAGCAAGAAATAATGCATATTTTTTATAAATAAGTATCATACAGTGATTACTAAAATACAGTATGTACATTTTTTGTAAAAAAATAAGAAAAGAGATAAAAAATAGCTTATTTCATGTACATGTAGCCCAATAATGTTATCGAACACCTACATGTTTTAATATTTTATATTTGCAATTTTACAGAAGATAAGCTTATTAACATTACATATCACACATACATAAAAAAGTGGCCATGTGTTGTAGACTGAATGGTATATCTTTCAATTCTTTTTCTTAGGATACATGAGTTAGATAAGAAACACTATAATTAAATTGAGCAAAAACTTCTGATAATTATTCAGTTTTTACGTGCTTGAATATGTATTAGTGTGTCTTTGCTCCCTACTACGAAATGAAGATCAAATTAATATGATGAGAAGATATTGGATAATGATTCACGATATTAAATAACATTGTAGTTAAATCACTATATTTGGACTTAAGTATACAATTCTGATACTTTTTTAAAAACTCATTTAATAAACTTGACTTTAACTGTACAAATTAACAAGTAAAGCTTAATTGCTATTCTATGCTATTTTTAATAATAAGTTAACTTTATTTTTAATGAGAACTCATAAACCTTCTTTTCGTATTGGTAGAAAAAATTTAAAAATTTTTTTTCAATAAAACCACTTTTTTTTATTCATATGGAATTAAGTACCAAAGGCAACATTTTTCAAATGTTCCATAACGCATTTTGATTTTTTTCGCCGATTCTTAAAAAAATGTAATACATACAGCTTCTGATCTTTGATTGTATGAATCGATAAAGAACAGAGTCATCTTTTTTTCTCCTATTTTTAGCCAATTGACGACAATCGAAGAAGTAATGCAAACATCCACAGGTACTGACAAATGTAATTGTTGTCGATGGATGCTGGTCAGGGACATTTGTATGAGTATAGAATTGACTTACAAAAGTAAGAAATTTAAAAAAAATTGGTCCACGAAAATTAAAGATGAATTATATGAATAAGACAAGGATACTTATAAATAGAACATTTTAGAATAAATGCGAACAATGTAATGGTGTAATAGGTCAAGCCATCAGTTGCAAGAACTATTCTAAAAACATCACAATGACAATCAAGCAAATTAAAACAGTCACTCTTAGAAAGAGAAATATAATGTTATTGCAAAATTATTAAAAGATAAATCTAAGCAAACGCTACTTTATTTTTACTGTTTCAAAACTCTGGTACATGAACAATATTAAATATCAGTTTAAAAATTGGAATTAAATTTCGTAGAAAATCATCGTAACAAAACTTTTTAAAATTTTCTATACGTATCAACGTACTTAACATGTTTAATATTCTTCATTGCATCTGGTCTATTAGTAATGTTCAGCAATATTTTGCAAGCATTTCTAGCAAGTGTTGGCGATCTATAAATATTTTGTCGTTTGACATTGCAAGCCTTCGCCTACGCTAATGATTCATTTTTACTCTTTGATATCAAATTTGATGCTAGGGTATTGCACTGGTCCCAACAATAGATATAGTTAAGTAGCGGTTGACATCCAATACTCTCTCACTACATGATATTGTGAATAAAGGTGTACTTTTGAAATTTTCAAAATCCATGTTATTATTCAGAAGTGTCCCGTGAAAAAATCTGCTATCTATGCTACAAAAACAGTTACCTGTATGCTTTGAAGCACCACAGCCATTCGAATTTGTTTGAAAATCTTCACACTATATACAAAGATACGAATAATAACAGTACATCATGCCTGTAATAATCTTGGCAAGCTTTAAATTAGTGGCCATAGATCCATTTTCTAGAAACTGATTATTGTTAAGAGGTCTACAGAGATAAGGAAAGCATGGTTATAACTGACTTCTGATTTTTCATCCACTCTATGTTAAATCATAAAATCATGTCTGTTTCTAACTATATGTCCTGCACCGAAGAAAAAAGCCGTAACTCTTAAAAAAAGGTATAATGTTTATTGAGTGTCACAAACTTTTTAATTGTTAATCGTTTGAAATTACAAAGCGAAGTAAGCTTCAGGTTTCTTTTTTCTCTTCGTCTCCAAGGAGGAAAAAAAAAGTTAGTTAAATACAAGAAAATGCTAGTTTCCTAGCAACTGTTTTAAAAATCCAACAAGCGTCCTGCCCGCTATCACCTACTGGAAAGCCTAGCTTCACTGTTCCAAGTTCTATCTCTTGGTTAAATTTTATGCTCGATGATGAGTCGACCACGGTGATTCCACTGCCCACTTCAGTCACCACGTCGAGATACTGGCAAAGACATCTGCGTATCATTTTAAGAACAAAAAAGAGCATATTTTCTTACAAAGTTTATTCGTAACAATGTCAAATATGGAAAAAAAGTTCACTTAAAAAAACAGCGACCTATCCAACCCCAACTGACAATAAATGAATCGCATAAATTCTGGCAAATTCTTACTCTTAACTTCATATTCAGAGTACGTATAAATGTTGTTTTAATTTATTTTACAAACTTAAGACTTTTGGCTTCAAAGAATTTATGAAGAGTATGACTTGTATTTGAGACTTTTTTTTCTCAAATGTTGTTCGCATATCTTACAAATTCTTGTTTCCATCTTGAAAGCTATTGTAATTCCAAACAACTGTCTATGACTGAATTCTAAACTCTTGTTTATGTAAGATGCCTCCACAGGTACTTAAATTTTACTTTTATGCTGCTTGCTTGGTAAACTAACCTTTAACGGCTTCTACTTACTTGTGATAACATAATGATATTTTCTTTTACTAAACTTAAATAATTCTCTCTTTATTCACTGTTCTATTATTTATTCTTTAATAATCGTGCAATGCTTCAATTTTTTTTGTTACAAGAGAACTAGCCTAAATCTCCCCAAATTGTATTGATAAAGTTTTTTTTCAATAACACTTACAACTGATGCCTTGAGCTATTAAAGAAAAAATTTTTTACATTTTTTCTTTAATATTACATTTTAAGTGTCTTTGTCTTATTTATTTTACTTACCTTTAATTTTTTTACTTTTTTTTTATCATCGCATTTGTAGGTAAATTTAGTTTTTCCATGTATATAACAACCATGCATACATAACACTTACATCTGTCAATACCTGCAGCTGCTCGCATTCTGTCCTTGATTGATATAAACTTGCCAAAGATAAAAAGAAAAAAGTGACCTGTTTCTTTATTAATTCATTAACCCGAATATTGCAAACCATTTCAGTCACATTAGAGACTTTATCGTCATAACAATCATGTCACACCAACACTATTTTTACTTTTTATCGTACATTACCCTGCACAACATTCTCTCAGTCCTTTTCAAGCACAACAAATATATTTTACTTAAATTTACAGTGTGATTTCTGAATACCTTATGATTATGAAATGACATAGTTCTTAGCAGACTTGAGCATGTGAGAACTTCGATAAAGTTAACAGCTCTCAAGCTAGATTAAAGCTTCTGTTTACTTGCACGCCTTAAGACAAACATAGTAATAATTACAGCAAAGAGGAAAAAAGATCTCAATTTCTACGTACACACCTTATTAGCACATATTTATCGATGATTAGAAGGTTACGTGAGCATTAAAAATTAAACGCGTTGAAAAATTTCTTTGAAAACTGGAATGAAAACGTATAGAAAGCTTGTAAAGTAGAAAAAACTTGACAAATTAAAATTTCCGAGTGGTATAGTTAAACGTTACTTTTTAAGTTTTGTCGTTAAAGTATAATTATATTAAATACATAAAAATCCATCGTGCTTGATTTTGTTTTAAAAAAGAAAGCTGTAATAAAGTACGCCTTTTTATACGCCTTTTCTACCAAATTAAATGAAGTTTTTTGAGTTTTTGGAAGTCTTTTTATTTCGGAATTATTTACTTCATTCTTTTTAAAAAGAAATCACCTTCTTGAAAAAAAATAAATAATTAAGTGACCCAATCATATAAATTAAACAACGGTATGTAGCAATTATTAACCATTTTATAAAAGTTATTATCGTCGTATATTTCTGTCTGTCAAAATATCAATTTTCTGAAAAAATAATACCTATACAAACATTTGTAACTAAATTGTATTTTATTAAATTATATGACTATTAAAGTTAACAGTTACCTTCTAATAACTACATATGCTTTGAACTTTCAACATAAAATTAAAAAATAATCGCTTACCAGTTATAGCTATTTTGCAGGACCATTTGCTGGTACCTTCGAGGACCATTTGCTCAGCCTGATCCAAGCTGTCAATGTGAGTGTCAGGATCGACTGAAAATGTTGTACTGAAAACATAATTACTACTTAGCATTATAAAACAAAATTATAATTCATTGGAATCAGATGACTATTAGCAGAGATAATAATTATAATGATTATCTTTTAATAATACTTAATGACGTCACCATGCTAGTTTATGCTATTTATTGGATTCTTTAATTTTTAGCACAACTATTTGTTGTAAGTTGTGTTATTACTGAGACAATATTTTGACTTCATATATAATAAATTAAAGAGATTTAAACGTTTAGTGGTAAATGTGTCAGCCCTTTAGACATAAAAACTGTTATAAGCGGCCATTTGGGGGGGGGGGGGGTAGGTGGCCTTGAACAGAGCGGGAGAGTTGAGGGTGGCTGAAGTCATCTTCAAGGATATCGATCAGTGGTCGAGATTGAGCAGCAATAGGCACCCTGTGCTAGAGACTCTATGTGTGGTAAGGTGGTGCACATCGCCGTGTTCAGAGACTCTAGGCGTAGTTTGGCAAAGCTTCTGTTTGAACCTGATGTCACCGCTGGAGCTGGTATCGCTGATGGGTGGTTTGGCTATCAGGATAGAGCAGTAGTAAATATTCTGTGCTAGAGACTCTGGACGTGGAGATGTAGAGAACTTTTGCTGGAATTCTTTTTCACCACTGGAGCTGTTGCCACTTGGGGGTGGTAGAGTAGTAACTAGCAGCAGTCCAGGAATGCTAGTTACCAGTATGTTGGTAAGATTCTCATAGTAGGTGGACAACAACACCCCGTTGTGCAGACAAGGATGGCGAGATTGGGTAAAATTAAAGTCAAAACACTTTGTTTAACGTGGTATTAAAGATAGGTATTTTATTCTAAATAATAGGTACTCGAGCCACTGCTGTAGCGTAGGTCTCGGTGAGCGAGAACGTAGCATTGGTATAGATCGGGTGATCCGAGTGGATCAATGCAAGACGTCGGGCAGCCCTTCTTATATACTATAAACTACCTTTTTACTTGCGATGTTTGGTAGAAACTAGTAGTTGCTACCTAGCGGGCGGTAGGTGGTACTATTAGGCGGAAAGTTTTAAAATCGGAGCTGCACGTGACATTTCAGAATCAAATTTATGTAAAATGATTTAATTAAATAAAAAAAAGTTATTTAAATAATTTATAATCAGGAAAATAATACCCTGAACGGTAGCAAACCATTAATATTCGTGGGCTCCAAAGCTAAAAAAATAAGCTTTTTATCGTTTTGGATTTCATAAGTAACTTAAATTTAAGAGAAGCAATAACCTCGTCGTGCAGTAGCAGAACAAGGTAAGTGTAAGATACATATTAATGTGTTAATTTTTCTTCAATAATAAACAGTTTTGTTACTCCGTAAAAGAAAGTTGTTTATTACTCATTACAATGACTATTTACAATAATTACAAAGTTACCTGTAAAATAAAGAAACGACAATTAAAGTTAATTATCCTTTCTCACTATTAACACACCAATTCTTTAAAACTCAGTCGCTCTCTTTTTCAAGTACTGTAGTTCTTCCAACGTATTTTTTTAATCTGTTTACTCTCTCAAAATTTGCTTATCATCCTATCCACCTATTCATATTCCATCTAGTGAGAGTTAATTGAAGGAGACATGCGTAGTGTGTAGCGCGTGGCAAATTTAAATAAAGAAAGCCTTCTTTCTTAACATCTCCCCTTCCCACCGTGGAAATTATAGCAAGAATTTTCATCAATTGTTGTATCTTTTACTGGTATTAATTTTGTTTTATGGAATAGTCCTTTTTCTTTGTTTCTTTTTCCAGTTTTAGTTATATATATTGAATCTGACATTTTTTCTACTATTTTGAATGGGCCAATCCTAAGTTTGTCTAGTTTTCTTCTGTTTAATTTGTTGCCATTTTCTACATACACTAGATCTTCTTTCTTGAATTCGTATTCTTTCCTGTTTTTATCAAAGAGTTGCTTATTGTATTCGTGTGATTTTATGGTCCTTTCTACTGCTAGTTCTCTATCTTTTTTCTAATCTTCTGCATTTTTATTTTCTTTTAATTCTTCGGGTAACAGACTTGTGTCTGTACCATCCAGTAAATATTTTGGTGTGAAACCTGTAACTTAATGTTTTGTTATGTTATATTTGTTTACACACTCTCTTGCTATTGTTATCCAAGCTTTCTTTTTCTTAGTTTCGTTAATTTTGCATCTTATTTTATTAACTATTGTCTGGTTGAGTCTTTCATTTTGGCCGTTCACAAAAGGTGCATTTAAAGCTGTAAATATAAGTTTTATTTCTTGTTTTGTCAGAAAATTCTTAAACTCTTTTGAATTCATTTCTGGATATTGATCTGTAATTATCATATTTATCTTTTTAGTTTCTTGTATATTTTTGACTAGTTTTATAAAGTCGTTTGCATTTTGCGTTTTAGATGTTAAAATAAATGCATATCTTGTGAAATGATCGACTTGTAAATGAAAATATCTTTTTGTTGATCTTTGACCACCAAATCCACCAATCGTATCAATCGAAATTATTTCAAAAGGTTTAGTTGCTGGTCCTAAGTGTGACATCAATGCGTATTTTATTTGGCCTCTCAAGTTATTTTTTAAGCATATTTTACAATTTTTGCATATTCTTTTTATATTTTCTATTAAATTATTAGCTGTATAGTGTGGGTGAATTCTGTTTAATGTTTGTCTAATTCCAATATGACACCATTCCATATGCATTTCTTTTATTAATTTTATGCTTAGTTTTTCTGATAAGATTATCTTCTTTTTATTATTTTTTCCTTGTTTATAAAAAATACCATCATTATCAATTATCTTTTTTTTTAGTTTTTGTAACAAATTATTTTTTTTTTACCTTTTTTTATTTTATCTATCTTTATCGAATTTACTATTTTTAGCATATCTTGTGTATTTGTTGGTTCTAATACTGGATTTCGACTAAGACAGTCTGCTTCAAGGTTACCTTTTCCTGGTAAATGTTTTATTTTTAAATCGAATTGCGATAGGTAGTATGTCAACTCACCTAGTTCTGCGTCTGTTCTTACTTTAATATTAAGATGTTCCAAAGGTTAGTGGTCTAAACATACTTTAAAATATCTTCCAATCAACTAGTGTTCCCAATAATTTATTGCCTCTTTAATTGCTAGACATTCTAAATATATAGCTGTTTTTGTTTTTGTGTTTTTTTCAGTTTTTTTGAAAAATAAGCCACTGGTTTTTCTTTTCCATTTTGTTGAACTTGATTTCATATTGCACCTATACCTTCTAGTAAAGCATCTGTATATATTTTGATAGGCAAATCTTTATCAAATATCCCTAGCACTGGTTTGGAGCATAATAACTTTTTTATCTTTATAAAGGATTTTTCACATTATTCAGACCAATTAAATATAACATTTTTTCTTAACCATCTGTGTAATGGATTTTGTATTATTGCAATTTCTGGTATATATTCATGGTAAAAATTAATTTTTCCTTAGAATTGTCTAATATTTTTTTGAGTTTTTGGCGTTGGAAAATTCTGAATTGAAATCAAGTTATCTGAAATAGGTTTTACTGTGTTATTCTCGATGATGTGCCCAAGGTATTTTACTGACTTTGCAGCAAATGTACATTTTTTAAATTTTAATCTAAATCCTTCTTATACAATTGCGTTTAAAACTTGTTCTATATGTCATATATGGTCTTCAAAAGTTTTTGAAAATATTAATATGTCGTCTATATAATTTTCTGCACAATCTTTGAGATTATGTTTTCGTAGTATACTAGATAAGATTCTCTGAGATATTTCTGGTGCAGTTTTGAGACCAAATGGTGAGCAAGTCCATTGGTAGTGTCCCTCTTGTGTTATGAAATCAGTTTTATTTTTATCCTCTATCCTAAGTGGAATCAACCAAAATGCAGAATTAATATCTAACGTTGTAAAGTATTTACAGTTTCTGGTTCTCACTACTATATCATCAATGAGTGGAAAAGGTTGCGCTTGTGGTGTAATTATCTTGTTTAAATCTCTAAAATCGATACACAATCGAGATTTTTTTCCTTCATCTTTTTTAAAGGCGAGGGTCACTGGTGCCGCAAAAGGACTATAAGATTCTTCGATTAAGTTTTTCTCTAGTAATTTTGCTACTTGCTGTTCTATTTTTATTTTGTCTTTAATCGTACATCTATATGGCCGTTTACTACCATATTTTTCCACTGATAGATCTATCCTTGCTTCATAGTCTTTTACTGTTCCTATATGATATTTGTCTTTTGCAAAAATGATTTTATACTTATCTATTAATTTCTTTATTTTATTTTCATCTTTTTCATGTAAGTGATCTAATTTCATTTTAAATTCTTTTTCCTCGACATGTTCATTAAAATTCACTTCAACTTCCATCGGACTCATTTTTTTTTCTGTGTTTTTATACCATTCTTTATTAAGTTTCGAGCGATGTTTAAGTTTTCATCTTGAGTTAATTTAAATAGTTTTATCATATCTAATCCAATTATAAAATCTTTAAAATTATTATTTTTCACTACAAATACATCTACTTCCTTTTCTGTTTAAAATATTTTAATTTTTATTGTTATTAGTCCATTTGTTTGCGTCACACCATTGACTGTCTTTAATGATATTTTATTCATGTCTTCTTTGTTTTCTTTTATCTTAATAAATTTTGAATTTACTCTTATCAATAGTGTGATAACTAGTTTTTTTATTTATCTTGTAAATTTACTTCTATGACTGCATTATTACCTATTATTTTTGGTTGTTCTTTAGCTCCACTTGATTTTGTTTTAAACCAACATTTATCTTCTGGGTGGTATCTTTCACTTTTATTTAGATTTTCACATATCTTGCAAGGTTTCTTTTTTTCAGTCTTGTATTTCCAATCTTGTTTACTTTCTTTTGTCTTGAAATTACTCTTTTTACTTATTTTTCCTTCATGTTTTTTCAACTCATTAAATAAACCTGTTATGTTTTTTAAATTATCTTTATCTATTTTTTCCCTAATAATTTCTGGTAGACCAAATCCAATTCTGTCCATAACTGTGTCTATGTCCATATCTTCGTTGATTTCTAATAATAATTTTTCTTTTTTTATCGCATAATGTAATAATGAGCCTTCTTTGTATTTATAATAATAAGCATATGCTCTATTATTCCATCCTCTATTTCCAAAAGTATTTATGAATTTTTCTTTCCATGTATCCCATTGACTTTCTCTTTCTTTTAACATCAATGAATTATACCAGTTTTGACTTGTGTCATCCAAAAAAAAATCTTTATCTATCAATCTTATTTTCTTCTTTATCTACCTGAAATCTTATACATTCTTTATTATATGTGAGCAACCATTGATGTCCCTTGAATGTTTTGCTGTTATATTTGTCTACAATCAATTTATCTGCAATATCTTTGAAATTTAATTCCTTCTCTTCTCCTTTTTTCTTAGAAACTTCTATTAATTTTGTTAATATTTTGGTTAATTTTAAATCATTTATGTCATTGGTTTTCGCATTGTCAATCTCTTGCAAAATTCTATCACCAAATTGTAAATTTCCTGCTTTATCTATATATATATTTTTAACATCATCTGTTAGTATAAGCCATGCACTGACTTTGTCATTTCTTCTCTTCAAATTTGCTTTCACTTTACTATATGTGCTTACCTTTTGCAGCTCTTTATGTGCACCAACATACATATCATCCTCTGGCAACACATACATTTTTCCATCTTCTGTTGTGATCGATATTATGGCTATTACGTTTGACTTAGCATCATTCGGAGAAACTACAACTTGAAACGTAAACTGCAGCTTCTTGTTTCTCCAAAAATTATCGTTTTATAAGTGTGTTAATTTTTCTTCAATAATAAACAGTTCTGTTTCTCTATAAAATAAAGTTGTTTATTACTAATTACAATGACTATTTACAATAATTACAAAGTTACCTGTAAAATAAGGAAACGACAATTAAAGTTTATTATCCTTTCTCACTATTAACACACTAATTCTTCAAAACTCAGTCGCTCTCTTTTTCAAGTACTGTAGTTCTTCCAACATATTTTCTTTATCTGTTTACACTCTCAAAATTTGCTAATTATCCTATCCATCTATTTATATTCCATCTAGTAAGAGTTAATTGTAGGAGATGTGCGTAGTGTGTAGCGCGTGGCAAATTCAAATAAAGAAAGCCTTCTTTCTTTACATACATACGGGAACTGCATTACTATTTACTTTAGATTTGAATCCTCAATTTTTTAAAGAGCCAAAAATAATCATTTATATGAGTATGCCGTATGTATTTTAATTTTAATTACCTTTTTTTCTTCTGTGAAACGTAGATCAAAGTGTAAAACTGACTAAGTTTAGTTAAACATGGTAATACAAAACAACCTAATATTATTTACAAGATTATAACTAAGTAAATACACAAGGCATACTGTGGGACAAGTATAGTTTTGCTTTAAGGGGGAAATTTCTACTTGGTGCTTATAAATAAAGGTAAAGAAAAAGGAAAAATTATAGAAAAAAGGGTGTAAATGAACTCTTTTCCTTTTTGACCACTAGCTAAACTCTCCGATATTCCATGCTAGGGATCTTAGCCGTGGACAAGCACAACTGATACTTACATTTATACGCAGATATCAAGTCACGCGGAAGCTCGACAAGGCAAATTTGAAAAAGCAGGCTACTTCAGATTCGCATACTCAAATTTTCAAAAAGCGAAAAGTAAGTATTTTTTTCGGTATGCCTGATATGTTTTTGTTAAATTTATTCTCTTTAATCTTATTCTACAGCTTTACCGACAAATATGGGCTAGAAAATTGTTAGGATAATGAAAATGAGACATGTGTATCTCAAAATATTCAAAACAAGATTTTTTCAGACTCAGTGTTCGCGAAATGGTATTATCGTTAAGTTAACTGCAAGCCAAACTTTTCAATGTATGGTTGGCATAGCCATGTTCTTAAAATGAAGGAATGCTGCCTACATCATGTAACGTTAACTACAGGCTTATGTACATGTCTTTAATCTATATATACATGTAGTACATAGCCCTCTCACTCACGCAGAGACAGTGAGACAGAATCGTTTGCTGATGCTAATCTCTATGTATATAGTATTGTTGTATATTATTGATACTCAAAGTGTCATCGGAAGTAAAATGTTAATAAAAGGTCGACCTACTTTCATTTATTTTAGAAATTCACTGATTTCTGTAATATAGATCTTACGTCTCTCGTTTTCCCGTATAGATTATACCTAGCCAACTACAGCAGACAACTGATCGGCCTTCCCCTTCGACTGACGTGACCCTATGTCATAGACACATAAAGGATATACTACTTATCACAAACAAAGGCAGTCGAATAAAAATTACCTACTTCATCGCCCTCCTGCCCAACTCGATACTGAATTCTTTTTTCAATTAATAAACATAATAAATAATGTAGTCATTAAAAAAAGATTGAATTAAAATGAAGTTTAGATCACTAAAAATATTTTTCGTAGTTGTATATGAATGCTTATATCAGTACATGATTTTTTTTCGATTTACATTTCTATTAGCTTCGTTTATTAAAATAACAGTGCTCATTGACTAACAGACATCCTAATTTCGCTTATCACTCGCCAAGTTATTTAATATTTTCAATAAACTAATAGTCGAATACGTTTTTAAGATTTTTTATTAAAAACTTAGATTTATGGTGAGTACATATTTAAATTCAAGTATCCAACTAGTTTGCAGTTTTACAGAAAAAGTTGCTTTATACAATACTCTACACTACTATCCAGTTTAAAAAAAAAAATAGACGTAGGTGTTAAAAGTCACAATTCAAAAAAAAATTTTAATACGAGTCATCTTATAACTTTTGTAGCGTCCATTATTTTGATCTCGAAGACGCTCTTGACGCCCACTTTTTCGATTTGATTGTATTCTATTAGCATCTCGACGAGCAGTGGATACAAGTTCACCAAGAAATTGAGCATATGACCGTTAATTGCCGTTGAAAATATTTTGACGATGGCGTCCTTGTGCTCGTCCAGCAGCAATACCTCTTGGTCTTCCTATATTATATTCAAAAACTGTCCAAATATTTGTTTATTTGACCTATTAATAAAAAATAAATTGAAATTTTTTTTCCCCACCATCACTGCCTGCTACAGCACCTCCACGACCAACTGCACCCCCACGACCAACGGCATCTCCGTAACCAAAAGCACCTCCAAGACCAATGCCACCTCCATGACCAATAGATTCTCCGTGACCAAAAGCACCTCCACGACCAATGGCATCTCCACAACCAATAGCTTCTCCATGACCGACAGTACCACCACGACTAACAGCACCTCCATAACCAACAGCTTCTTTGTGACCAACAGTACCTCCACGACCAACAGCACCTCCACAATGAACGGCACCTCCACAACCAACGGCACCTCCACAACCAACGGCACCTCCACGGCCAATGCCACCTTCACAACCATCTCCGCAGCTAACAGCACTTCCGTGTCCAACTATACCTCCCTAAACAGAGGAACCACCACCAGTAACGGCAGCGGCAGTACCGCTATCACGATTACCTCCACTCGGAACAGCAATAGCAACTATGCTAGCTGCACCGCTACCGCCACTACCTGCAGCAGCTGACGTACCTACAATCAACACAATTTTTTGTTATTTTTGAATGTTGAAAGTACAATTTTTAGTATTAAAACGAATTCATGTTAAAAAAAAATTAACAAAATTAAGTATACATTAGGATTCGGACTACAACCAGTCTAGTAAAAAGGAAAAGTACACTAAAGAAAATTTCAGTTTGCATCTTATTTAAGTGTAAATTTAATAAGTATATAATTTAAGTTAGTAGTTACGAAAACTAATATTTTTCATTTCGGTATCTATGGTCTCTAATAGGTCATCAAACTAAAATTAATGTTTTTAGTGATTATAATATCTTTTTCTTTATTAAAATATCATAAGACAGAAAATTTTTTCGAATTTCATTTGGTAGTTTCAATATCACACTAACAAAATTGAGGTTAAAAAAATTTATAATCGTATTGAAAACACGTGGATTGATTATGTGCCAATAGACATATCTACATTTTTAGAAGTCCAAAACAACTAACAGTATAACCAACTGTTACACATTAAAAATTTTTTACTTATAATGTAAGTTTATTATTTAAGAAAAAATTGTTACTTACTTCGTCGTTTGATTTCATGGTAAGAGCTTGTATTTCTCAGAAGACAAATACGTGTATACCCCAGTTTTTGACGAAGCTACACAAGTTACTTCAGAATTTCAAACTGCCAAGACTGGAGAACTATTCCGTTCCGAAATCTTACTCCCTAGCCAAGTAGTAGCGCTAGCGCCAACACTAAGGCTGCAGTCACATGGAGCGCAATAGAGCGTGCAGGATAGAATTGTCCCCATAAGCGACTGTGTTAAGTCTATTGCGCTGCGCAATAGGGCTATCCTGCAGCACAATAGACTTAACACAGCCGCTTATATTCTATCCTGCATGTTCTATTGCGCTCCATGTGACTGCAGCCTTACAGTTGACGTCACAGTACGATGCATAAGTAAAAGTGAAATAATGTGCGCAGAACGGTTTCCGCCGATCCTCCGCACCTCGTATTGGAACCGAGAATGAATAACAAGCTCGTGGCAAAAGTTAGCAACCTGGGGGAAGCCAGTGCACAGAGATATTATATCTATAATATCTCTATGTTCCCTCCAGGTTTTACTCAATCGACACCATGGGGGCTGGCACAAACTGTTTGAGCCTCTCCAGGTTCATGCTCTGTGCCAATTCAATAAGACTAAAAGAGCTGAGACCTGGGGGTAGTAAAGAAAAAAAAAAAGTTTGTTCACGTTCTTAAAGTAGCAGCAGAAAAATTACATTATACCACTCCTGTATATATATACTACTCCTGTATATATAAATGTATATATATATATATATGTATATATATATGTATATATATATATATATATATATATATATACATGCAGAATATGCAGGTCTGTTCACTTATGAATTTATTTACACACAGTTGGTAATGAAAAGACGGACGGAGTTTTCGAAGATTATAATCAAAATAGTGATCGATATTACTCGATCGAGGATTTGACGAATTATCGATGACACAAGTACCTCTCTTAAATATCCCTATGGATAAGATGTTGAACAATTATTTAGAGCAATCAGTGCGTTATTGGACTGATACCAATTTGAAGAATTTGTCACTAGTCAGCACACATTTTAGAAAAGGTGTTTCTATACACAAAAATGTGAGGGATCATCTATGTTAACTTGTGAACATCAGATACACACTGAAAGTCAATTATGATAAGGTAACAACTAGTTTTCTGAATAGAATGTTTGACTCTGAATTTTATTTCGTAAATAATGCATGTTTGTTTATCAAGTTGTGAGTTGTATTATATATTGTATTGAATCAACATGACAAATATCTAATGGATTACACTTGATCTACATCATTTTATACTTTATTTTTATACAAGATAAATGTTAACCTTACTGATTTAAAAACTGATCAGATTTTTCATCTGCTGCTAAAAAATCGAACGCAAAAATTTGACTCTTAAGATATGATTCTTTAATAATGCTCTTTTATACATAAAAAGACACATTCTGTATTCTCTGGTAGTGTGTCATATATTTTTTAAAAAATTTTAAGTGTATTTCTTCTCATGGACACATTTTTCCATAATTTTTTTAGTTAATCACTTGACCAGATAAATCTCCTTAATTTTTACGTTTCTTACCAGTATCTATATCGAAATTCATTACAAACAATTGAGATTTTAGGACTAAGATTTAGCAACTGCAATCCATCAATTTTCTAAAGTTTTAATTAACTGGTTCACTGATTTGAACATGTGATGGTAAGTTGATTATAGCGTGTTAACCTATGGTCTCACTTGTATTTTTCCCTTTTACTGTACTGACAACAGCTTACGTGTGTACTAATCAATGGATTTTAATGACAACTGTGATCTATTAAAATATACTACCATCCCCTGTTGTACTGCATTAATAATAAGCTACCTGAGCACTCATAAATAAAACATGATGACAGAAGCTAAGATTTTAAGTTTACTTTTTCCACTATCATTACTTTATTTTTTTCAGATACAGCCACCACAAATTATTTGTGTGCAAAAAATATTACATTATAAACAGTATAATGCTAGTTTTTTGGTTAACACTTTTTTGTGATAATTTTTTTCTGATAATTATGTTTTATAAAGTATTGAGGCAGAGTACCTTGCACGTTTCGTACAAGTAATGTATTATACCCAAGATAAATTGTTTTTTGTTAAGCATAATAAACAACGTATCGCAATTGATAAATCTTAAAAAGTTTTTACTAATATAATATTTATATCAATACAAACTTTAATTAAACTCCCTCTGTTTGTCTTTCTTATAGTAGGGGAATGGCTGGAATCTTCTAGTCAACTTTTATCTATTTTTCAAATAGCTAAAATTTTTTTGTTCTTATGGAAATACTTGGCTTCGATGACAATGAAATTCTAGGCAAAAATTGCACAAAAATATAATTTATTATTGATAACTGATAAATTGAAATAGTGATTTTGAAATAAGGCCAGTTGTGAGTGCTACCATGCTGCAGAAAAAGAAATATGTTTAGCCAAACACTGATTTTGATATGTATGTGTGTGAATCTGTAGACTCAATTAAAATGGTGTACTGAGTTACTGACGCGTAGTTCCAGGTACGCAAGCAACCTTTTATTCGGAACGTTCCGAATGAAAAAAATTAGGTTACACTAGCAACCCCCCTCCTTCTCACCTTTCTGTGTCCTTTGCCTCCAACTCCACTAATGAACGGATAGAGCAGACGACTTGTTGAGGTCCATTTAGTGGCAACGATTTTGTCATTCGGAACGTTCCTTGCATTCTGAAAAGTTGCTTGCATACTCGGGTGTGTTCATCAGTACACCATTTACTTGCATCTGGCCTATGGCTTAAGCTTGGCGCTAGCCATTACTCTAAACGCATTAACTTTTCATTTTTACTTAATGCATTATGTATGTTTACATTCGTTATATGTAGGAGCTACAAAAATAATTTATTGTTAATTAACAACATGAACAATTTTTTCATTGACTCTCGCTTTTAGTATATGTATTTAAACAAAAAAATTATCGTACACTTTTTATCTTGTGTAGAGAAATGTGTCTGATACTTGTCATTTACTCATAGAGGCTACATACAAATAAAAACAATAATAAATAATTTTCTTCACTTTTTTTTTTTAAATTATAGTTTCACTTTAAAAACATTATAGTAATAGTTTCGATTCAAAAATCATTTAATACTTAATACGCACTTCTTTACATTTCTTATATTTAGTGTTGTTTTATTTATTCTTTGTTATTCTGCGTGCATCTGAATTTTTCATGAATTTTTTTCGCATTAAATTACTTATGACTAAAATTTCGTATGGTTGCCATTCGAAATGTTTGCGTTTCAGACTTTTACCGTCATAATCTTATGTTTTCTTATCTCTATTGTAGGTTAGTGCTTTGCTGCCTATGCATTAGTAGTGTCTGTAAATTTATAACTGATTTATCATTAAAACAGGTGATATTTATTAATTTAGTATTTTATTTCTGTTGCACTTAGCCATACATTGTTTTTTTATTACTTTTTTAAGGAGTGTAATTAAAATTCTCTTGTATCAGCTACATCAGGTAAGTATTAGTTATTATATTTTTAGTTATTCGAAATAACTCATACCAATCATCTAAGAGTGACTCCACTAGTCTGCGATACGCAACTCTTTTAGTCTGCTAAGAATGACTCCACTAGTCTGCGGTACGCGACTTCATTAGTCTGCTAAGAGCGACTCCACTAGTCTGCGATACGTGACTTCATTAGTCTGCTAAGAGCTACTCAACCACTCTTCGATATATTACTTCAGTAGTTTTCTAAAATTTATTTGCACTGTAAATACGTGTCAAAGTAATACAATTTTAAAATATTACCTTTAAATACACATCATTTGCTATGAAGATGCCAAATATTGAAGATTTCAGTGAACAGAGACAAAAAACTGTTGAAAAATTTTGTTTGGAAGATAACATTATTTATTATTTCAACAGACTATTGTCGTTCTATTTAGATTATGAACCATTTGATACATGAGAAATATGTTGAATCTTTTATCAGAAGTACCAAAAACTAAGCAATATATTCAGATATTATATTCATCGGCAGCTAGTGCCGATCCCAAGGATATTGGGCATTGGGTAACATCGTACTATGATACTGAATATACATATATATATATATATATATATATATATATATATATATATATAATGTTTTATATTTATAACAATAGATACGAGAAAAATAAACTAATATTTGTTACTCTGAAAAAAAGTAGAGGAACGAAAATATAAGTCTATTATCTCTATTGTATTTTATATTTTACACTGAAGACTGTAATTTTATATTTCACTTGCTTCTTGATCCTTATTTGTTCGCACTACCTTTCTCTCTGAGTTTATATCTGTTACTACTCCTTTTCCTCTCTCTTCTCTATTGTTTCACTTCTTACCTTCAATATCCTTACCCCCTCTATCAATCACCTATCAAAGGACACGCTTTATTTGTATTTAAAGAGAGTATACTTTCTTCACATCTCCCCCCCTCCGTATTAGCCGAAAATTGGAACATCTCATTGCATTTTGTTTTATTTACATTTCTTTCTCACTAAAATCGTCGTCATTTAGTTCCATATTCATTGGAACCAATTTTGTTATGTGAAATAAATCTGGTTTTCTATTTTTTTCTGTTTTTATTTGATATATAGACTCTGAAATTTTATTTATTATTTCATAAGGTCCAATTCGTAATCTATCCATTTTTCTCCTATTTAGTCTGTTTCCATTTTCTATATATACTAGATCTCCAATTTTAAATATATGATTTTTTCTGTTTTTATCAAATATTTTCTTGTTATAATTGTGCGATTTAATGGTATTTTCTATTGCTGTTTGTCTATTCTTTAGCCAGATGTCTTTGTTATCTATTGTTATTAATTCTTGAGGTGTTATGCTTACATCAGTCCCATCTAGTAAATATTGCGGTGTGAATCCTGTAACAGAATGTTCTGTCTCATTATACTTTTTTATACATTCATGAGCTATTGATGTCCAAGCTTTTTTATTTTGGTTTTCGTTTAATTTGCACCTAATTTTATTAACTATTGTTTGATTGAGTCTTTCATTTAATCCATTAGAAAATGGCGCATTAACAGCTGTAAAAACTATTTTGATATTATTGTGTTCCAAAAAATCTTTGAAATCTTTTGAGTTTATTCCTGGGTACTGATCTGACAAAATCATTTCTATTTGTTCAGTATCTATTATTTTTCTTACTAGTTTAATAAAGTCACTTGCCGTTTGTGTCTTAGATGTTATTATATAAGCATACCTGGTAAAGTGATCTACTAGGAGGTGTAAATATTTTTTTGTTGATCTATTTCCTCCAAATCCACCAATGGTATCTATTGAGACAATTTCAAAAGGTTTTTTTGCTGGGCCTAAATGTGACATTTGGCCGTATTTAAGTTGACCTCTTGATTTATTTTCTATACATATTTTACATTCTCTACATGTTTTGATTATATTTTTTGTTAAATTCTTCGCTGTGTAGTTTGTGCTTATTCTAGTCATCATTTGTTT
This sequence comes from Copidosoma floridanum, assembly GCF_036245765.1. NCBI lineage: Eukaryota > Metazoa > Arthropoda > Insecta > Hymenoptera > Encyrtidae > Copidosoma > Copidosoma floridanum. The sequence continues at coordinate 10,233,797 of NW_028321898.1, read as the reverse complement.
TATTCCAATATGAAACCATTCTTTGTGTATTTTTTTAATCAATTTTTTACTAAACTCTTCTGATAGTATTATTTTTTCTTTTTTTCTACTCTTTTTATAATAAATTTCATTTCTTTTTATTAACATTTTATTTGATTTTTGTATTTCTTTGTTTTTTTCTTGATCTATTTTGATTTCATCTATTTCTATTAAATTTATTATTCTTAAAAATTCTTCGTTATTTATTTCTGGTTCTAATACCGGATTTCGGCTAAGACAGTCTGCTTCTATATTTTCTTTTCCTGGGATATATTTTATTGTAAAATCATATTGCGATAAATAGTAAGTTAAATCACCTAGTTCTTCGTCTGTTCTTACTTTAATATTTAGATTTTCTAATGGTTTATGGTCTGAATATACTATAAATTTTTTTCCAATAAGCCACAGCTGCCAATATTTTATTGCTTCTTTTATAGCCAAACATTCCAAATATATTGCTTTTTTTTTTCTTTTGTGTTTCTGTTAGTTTTTTTGAAAAATATGCTATCGGTTTATCTTTTCCATCAAATTGTGTTTGTTTAAACACTGCTGCTATTCCTTCTATTGATGCATCTGTGTACAGTTTTATTTCTAAGTTTGGGTCAAATATCTCTAAAATTGGTTTTGAGCACAGTAACTTTTTTGTTTGTTGAAATGATTTTTCACATTCCTCTGTCCATATAAATTTTTCATTTTTCCTAAGTAATTTGTGGAGTGGGTCTAATAATATCGCACTTTTCGGAATATATTCATGATAAAAGTTTATTTTGCCTAAAAATTGTCTAATATTTTTTTGGGTTCTTGGTTGTGGAAAGTTTTCTATTGCTATTAAATTATCTTTTATTGGACGAACGGTATTATTTTCTATTATGTGTCCGAGATACTTTGCAGAATTTGAACCAAATGTACATTTTTTAAATTTTAATCGAAATCCTTCTTTTAATATTGCGTTTAAAACTTGTTTGATGTGTTCTATATGTTTTTCAAAAGTTGGTGAAAATATAAGTATATCATCTATGTAATTTTCTGCAAAATTTTTTAAATTATTTTTTTTTAAAATGTTGCTTAGTATTCTTTGGAATATTGCCGGTGCTGTTTTTAAGCCAAACGGAAGGCAAGTCCATTGGTAGTGTCCATCTTGTGTAATAAAACCAGTTTTATTTCTATCTTCAATTCTAAGAGGTATTGACCAAAAAGCCGAATTTATATCTAGGGTGGTGAAAAATTTACAGTTTCTTGTTTTTGTTATTAAATCTTCGATTAGTGGGAAAGGTTGTGCTTGCGGTACAATTAATTTATTTAGGTCTCTAAAGTCTATGCATAGTCTTGATTTCTTATTTTCTTCTTTTTTAAATGCTAGAGTAACAGGTGCTGCAAAAGGGCTGTACGATTCTTCTATTAATTTTTTTTCAAGTAATTTTGCTACTTGTTGTTCTATCTCTTTTTTATCTTCTATTGTACATCTATATGGTCTTTTGCTACAGTATTTTTCTTCTATTAAATCTATTCTTGCTTCATAATCTTTAACTGTCCCTATGTCATATTTGTTTTTTGCAAAGACTGAATTGTATTTCTTAATTATATTTTTTATCTCTTTCTTTTTACTATTTTCTAAATGTTCTAATCGTAAATCGCTTTCCTCTTCTGTCACATGCTCATTAAAGTTTATTTTTACTTCCGTAACCTTTTCTGTTGAATTCTGTTTTATATGTTGATCTTTTTCTTTGATTATTTTTTTCTTTTGGGAAATATTTAAATTCTCATCTTGTATAAGTCTAAATTTTTTTATCATATCTAAACCTATTATAATATCCTCAAAGTCTTCTCTTTCCACTATATCTAAGTCTATTTCTTCTTCTATTTCGAATATTTTTACTTTCACTTTTATTAAGCCTTTTGTTTCGCTGACACCATTGACTGACTTCAAATATATTTTGTTTACATTTTTTTCTTCTTCTTGTATTTTAACTATTCTTTTATTTATTAATGATATCTGAGCCCCGGAATCATATGTTCCTGTAACCCTCAATTTATTATTTAACAATATTGGTATTTTAATCAATGGTGTCTCTATTCGTTTTTTTCTTCTGTATATAAATCTGCATTTATTCTTTCATTTGCCCCAACTACTCTTGTTTTATCTTTATTCTTAAACCAACATTTTTCTTCAGGATGGAATCTGTTGGATTTTCCTATTTTCTCACATATTTGACACGGTTTTTTTTCTTCATTTTTATGTTTATAATTGTATCTATTATCATTTTTCTTGCTTATAATTTTTTTGTTCAAACTTTCATGTTTTCTTATTTCATTTATTAATATTGTTGAATCTACACATTCTTCTTTATCTAATTTATTTCTTATCCATTCTGGCAGACCCATTACTATCAACGCTATTATTGTCTTTTTTCCCATGTTTGGGTCCACATTTATTAATAATCTTTCTTTTTTTATCGCATATTCTGTTAATGAACCTTCATAATATTTATAGGACAATGCATATATAGATGAATTCCAACTTCTATCTGCAAAAGTTTTTAGAAATTTTTCTTTCCATTCTTGCCAGTTATTATTTATTTTTAATTCTGTTTGTGCTGTATAATGCCAGTCCATGCAGGCTTTATCTAAAAATAATCTTAAAATTTCAATTTTTGTATTATCTTCAATAATTTCAAATCTTTCACATTCTTTTTCAAATGTATTCATCCATTGAGTTATATTCGTCTGTTTTTCATTAAATTTTTCTAAAATAAATTTTTCTGATATATTTTTTAAGTTCAGCTTGCTATTATCTTTTTGTTTGTTTGTTAATAATTGTTCTATCAAGTTGTTTATGTCTACAGGATTTTCTATTATTTTTTTTTCTTTTTCAATTTCGTTTAAATATACATTCTTAAATTGAAAATTTCCTATTTCATCTATATATACTTTTGCTAACTCATCATCTAATCCTATCCATAACTTTTGTTGTGTACCCCTTTTAGCGTTACTTTTAAATTTAATAAATACCTCTGTTTTCTTGACTTCTGTGTGATTGTCTATATTTTGATATTGCCGTGGTATAGCATACTGTATTCCTTTTTCCGTTTCGATGAAGGTTATATTTGTTATGTTTGTTTTGCTATCACTCGGTGAGGAAACAACTTCAAAATTAAATCTTAATTTTGGCATTTTTGTTATCTTGAGACAATATTTTCGTTCTATAATGTTTTATATTTATAACAATAGATACGAGAAAAATAAACTAATATTTGTTACTCTGAAAAAAAGTAGAGGAACGAAAATATAAGTCTATTATCTCTATTGTATTTTATATTTTACACTGAAGACTGTAATTTTATATTTCACTTGCTTCTTGATCCTTATTTGTTCGCACTACCTTTCTCTCTGAGTTTATATCTGTTACTACTCCTTTTCCTCTCTCTTCTCTATTGTTTCACTTCTTACCTTCAATATCCTTACCCCCTCTATCAATCACCTATCAAAGGACACGCTTTATTTGTATTTAAAGAGAGTATACTTTCTTCACATCTCCCCCCCTCCGTATTAGCCGAAAATTGGAACATCTCATTGCATTTTGTTTTATTTACATTTCTTTCTCACTAAAATCGTCGTCATTTAGTTCCATATTCATTGGAACCAATTTTGTTATGTGAAATAAATCTGGTTTTCTATTTTTTTCTGTTTTTATTTGATATATAGACTCTGAAATTTTATTTATTATTTCATAAGGTCCAATTCGTAATCTATCCATTTTTCTCCTATTTAGTCTGTTTCCATTTTCTATATATACTAGATCTCCAATTTTAAATATATGATTTTTTCTGTTTTTATCAAATATTTTCTTGTTATAATTGTGCGATTTAATGGTATTTTCTATTGCTGTTTGTCTATTCTTTAGCCAGATGTCTTTGTTATCTATTGTTATTAATTCTTGAGGTGTTATGCTTACATCAGTCCCATCTAGTAAATATTGCGGTGTGAATCCTGTAACAGAATGTTCTGTCTCATTATACTTTTTTATACATTCATGAGCTATTGATGTCCAAGCTTTTTTATTTTGGTTTTCGTTTAATTTGCACCTAATTTTATTAACTATTGTTTGATTGAGTCTTTCATTTAATCCATTAGAAAATGGCGCATTAACAGCTGTAAAAACTATTTTGATATTATTGTGTTCCAAAAAATCTTTGAAATCTTTTGAGTTTATTCCTGGGTACTGATCTGACAAAATCATTTCTATTTGTTCAGTATCTATTATTTTTCTTACTAGTTTAATAAAGTCACTTGCCGTTTGTGTCTTAGATGTTATTATATAAGCATACCTGGTAAAGTGATCTACTAGGAGGTGTAAATATTTTTTTGTTGATCTATTTCCTCCAAATCCACCAATGGTATCTATTGAGACAATTTCAAAAGGTTTTTTTGCTGGGCCTAAATGTGACATTTGGCCGTATTTAAGTTGACCTCTTGATTTATTTTCTATACATATTTTACATTCTCTACATGTTTTGATTATATTTTTTGTTAAATTCTTCGCTGTGTAGTTTGTGCTTATTCTAGTCATCATTTGTTTTATTCCAATATGAAACCATTCTTTGTGTATTTTTTTAATCAATTTTTTACTAAACTCTTCTGATAGTATTATTTTTTCTTTTTTTCTACTCTTTTTATAATAAATTTCATTTCTTTTTATTAACATTTTATTTGATTTTTGTATTTCTTTGTTTTTTTCTTGATCTATTTTGATTTCATCTATTTCTATTAAATTTATTATTCTTAAAAATTCTTCGTTATTTATTTCTGGTTCTAATACCGGATTTCGGCTAAGACAGTCTGCTTCTATATTTTCTTTTCCTGGGATATATTTTATTGTAAAATCATATTGCGATAAATAGTAAGTTAAATCACCTAGTTCTTCGTCTGTTCTTACTTTAATATTTAGATTTTCTAATGGTTTATGGTCTGAATATACTATAAATTTTTTTCCAATAAGCCACAGCTGCCAATATTTTATTGCTTCTTTTATAGCCAAACATTCCAAATATATTGCTTTTTTTTTTCTTTTGTGTTTCTGTTAGTTTTTTTGAAAAATATGCTATCGGTTTATCTTTTCCATCAAATTGTGTTTGTTTAAACACTGCTGCTATTCCTTCTATTGATGCATCTGTGTACAGTTTTATTTCTAAGTTTGGGTCAAATATCTCTAAAATTGGTTTTGAGCACAGTAACTTTTTTGTTTGTTGAAATGATTTTTCACATTCCTCTGTCCATATAAATTTTTCATTTTTCCTAAGTAATTTGTGGAGTGGGTCTAATAATATCGCACTTTTCGGAATATATTCATGATAAAAGTTTATTTTGCCTAAAAATTGTCTAATATTTTTTTGGGTTCTTGGTTGTGGAAAGTTTTCTATTGCTATTAAATTATCTTTTATTGGACGAACGGTATTATTTTCTATTATGTGTCCGAGATACTTTGCAGAATTTGAACCAAATGTACATTTTTTAAATTTTAATCGAAATCCTTCTTTTAATATTGCGTTTAAAACTTGTTTGATGTGTTCTATATGTTTTTCAAAAGTTGGTGAAAATATAAGTATATCATCTATGTAATTTTCTGCAAAATTTTTTAAATTATTTTTTTTTAAAATGTTGCTTAGTATTCTTTGGAATATTGCCGGTGCTGTTTTTAAGCCAAACGGAAGGCAAGTCCATTGGTAGTGTCCATCTTGTGTAATAAAACCAGTTTTATTTCTATCTTCAATTCTAAGAGGTATTGACCAAAAAGCCGAATTTATATCTAGGGTGGTGAAAAATTTACAGTTTCTTGTTTTTGTTATTAAATCTTCGATTAGTGGGAAAGGTTGTGCTTGCGGTACAATTAATTTATTTAGGTCTCTAAAGTCTATGCATAGTCTTGATTTCTTATTTTCTTCTTTTTTAAATGCTAGAGTAACAGGTGCTGCAAAAGGGCTGTACGATTCTTCTATTAATTTTTTTTCAAGTAATTTTGCTACTTGTTGTTCTATCTCTTTTTTATCTTCTATTGTACATCTATATGGTCTTTTGCTACAGTATTTTTCTTCTATTAAATCTATTCTTGCTTCATAATCTTTAACTGTCCCTATGTCATATTTGTTTTTTGCAAAGACTGAATTGTATTTCTTAATTATATTTTTTATCTCTTTCTTTTTACTATTTTCTAAATGTTCTAATCGTAAATCGCTTTCCTCTTCTGTCACATGCTCATTAAAGTTTATTTTTACTTCCGTAACCTTTTCTGTTGAATTCTGTTTTATATGTTGATCTTTTTCTTTGATTATTTTTTTCTTTTGGGAAATATTTAAATTCTCATCTTGTATAAGTCTAAATTTTTTTATCATATCTAAACCTATTATAATATCCTCAAAGTCTTCTCTTTCCACTATATCTAAGTCTATTTCTTCTTCTATTTCGAATATTTTTACTTTCACTTTTATTAAGCCTTTTGTTTCGCTGACACCATTGACTGACTTCAAATATATTTTGTTTACATTTTTTTCTTCTTCTTGTATTTTAACTATTCTTTTATTTATTAATGATATCTGAGCCCCGGAATCATATGTTCCTGTAACCCTCAATTTATTATTTAACAATATTGGTATTTTAATCAATGGTGTCTCTATTCGTTTTTTTCTTCTGTATATAAATCTGCATTTATTCTTTCATTTGCCCCAACTACTCTTGTTTTATCTTTATTCTTAAACCAACATTTTTCTTCAGGATGGAATCTGTTGGATTTTCCTATTTTCTCACATATTTGACACGGTTTTTTTTCTTCATTTTTATGTTTATAATTGTATCTATTATCATTTTTCTTGCTTATAATTTTTTTGTTCAAACTTTCATGTTTTCTTATTTCATTTATTAATATTGTTGAATCTACACATTCTTCTTTATCTAATTTATTTCTTATCCATTCTGGCAGACCCATTACTATCAACGCTATTATTGTCTTTTTTCCCATGTTTGGGTCCACATTTATTAATAATCTTTCTTTTTTTATCGCATATTCTGTTAATGAACCTTCATAATATTTATAGGACAATGCATATATAGATGAATTCCAACTTCTATCTGCAAAAGTTTTTAGAAATTTTTCTTTCCATTCTTGCCAGTTATTATTTATTTTTAATTCTGTTTGTGCTGTATAATGCCAGTCCATGCAGGCTTTATCTAAAAATAATCTTAAAATTTCAATTTTTGTATTATCTTCAATAATTTCAAATCTTTCACATTCTTTTTCAAATGTATTCATCCATTGAGTTATATTCGTCTGTTTTTCATTAAATTTTTCTAAAATAAATTTTTCTGATATATTTTTTAAGTTCAGCTTGCTATTATCTTTTTGTTTGTTTGTTAATAATTGTTCTATCAAGTTGTTTATGTCTACAGGATTTTCTATTATTTTTTTTTCTTTTTCAATTTCGTTTAAATATACATTCTTAAATTGAAAATTTCCTATTTCATCTATATATACTTTTGCTAACTCATCATCTAATCCTATCCATAACTTTTGTTGTGTACCCCTTTTAGCGTTACTTTTAAATTTAATAAATACCTCTGTTTTCTTGACTTCTGTGTGATTGTCTATATTTTGATATTGCCGTGGTATAGCATACTGTATTCCTTTTTCCGTTTCGATGAAGGTTATATTTGTTATGTTTGTTTTGCTATCACTCGGTGAGGAAACAACTTCAAAATTAAATCTTAATTTTGGCATTTTTGTTATCTTGAGACAATATTTTCGTTCTATAATGTTTTATATTTATAACAATAGATACGAGAAAAATAAACTAATATTTGTTACTCTGAAAAAAAGTAGAGGAACGAAAATATAAGTCTATTATCTCTATTGTATTTTATATTTTACACTGAAGACTGTAATTTTATATTTCACTTGCTTCTTGATCCTTATTTGTTCGCACTACCTTTCTCTCTGAGTTTATATCTGTTACTACTCCTTTTCCTCTCTCTTCTCTATTGTTTCACTTCTTACCTTCAATATCCTTACCCCCTCTATCAATCACCTATCAAAGGACACGCTTTATTTGTATTTAAAGAGAGTATACTTTCTTTACATATATATATATATATTTAATTTCTTGAATACAAAAGAGCTCCACGAAGACTTTAAAAAAGTTTTAAGAGTAATACATCCATATTACTTTCACGAAAATAAACGAACTATTTTTCTCGACGTTCAAAGTCAACTAAACACAACAGATTCTGGTGTTTTTGCTATAGGATCTGCTATTTTATTATGATGTGGGTTAAAGCCACACAAACTATTATATACTTTAGATAGAATGCGACCTCACCTGACACAAACTCTTGTAAATAAAATAGAAGAACATTACCCTTGTAATATCATTTCTGTCTCTACTACGGAACACCCTAAGACATTATATGACAGAAATAGTATATTAAAGAATGAATGTCTCTATGATTTATATTTAGATTATTTTAATCCAATATTAAATTATGTGTCATAATATTACCCTCCCTCTACATTATATTTGCAAGACACGTCAAAAATAACTGCAGTGGACAAAAATACTTGGCATGTACAAATTTTATTTGAACGAGGGTTACCAATTGATCATTGGATGTGTACTTTTTATAATTCCAAAACCCTATATGTATATAATTCATTAAATTAAAAAAAACTTGATTAAGATTTTGTCAAATTTTTGACAAAGTTACATCCATACTGCTTCGAAGAGCCACTTACGCCTATTGTATTTCCTACAGTCTTAAGTCAAACAAGTGTAAGTAATTATGGATGCTTTGCTATTGCTTTTGGTATATCAGTTCTATTTGGATACCAACCAGAAAAAATTAAATATAAAGAAGATAAGATGCGTCAGCACTTGCTTTCAACGTTTGATAAAAGGTTATTAGAAAATTTCCATTGCTAGAATGCACATTCTGATCAATTTAATGGTCAACAATTTGATGTAGGATTGAAAAACGCTGTAAGTGAGAAACTTCTTCATAACTTGTTAGAGAATAAAAAAATTACTAATAAAAAATTGAATGTTATTGAATACAACAATAAGAGCATTAGTGAAAAAAATCTACAAAATCGCAAGAATCTCGAACAAGCTATCTTTTATAACAATATTAGAAAAAAAATTTTACAAGTTAGAAAAAAAAAAAGAAAACAAAAAAAATACGAAAATGTTAATGAAAAGTCACCTTGAGCTAATTAAAGTGATGTTGAAAGGTTGGTTACTGAAGAAACAAAAACGTTAAGTGAAAAAATGTTTAATAGATCTGAATGTATGGAAGAAATAACAACAAATAAGTCACACTAGTAACAAGCGTAAAGAAAATGAGCTTCATAGCTATGTATGTCCAAGTAAAAAAAATTAAGTGTAATGAACTAAAAAAATCAAGGGAAGATTCAATAGATTCCAACATCGAAAATAAAAAGGATAGCTTTGATACAATATCAACTTTATTTGTTCAACAATCATCTCTTATAAATAATAGTATAAAGAAGAATAATGGAAATAAAAAACATTATAAAAATCGTAGGACAAAAGTTTTCAAAAAACAAAAACTTATAAGTCGTGCAATAAAAAAAAGTTAACAAAAATTTCTAGAAGTATTATGCATGTAACAGCAATGAAATATTGTCTTTCAGGAAAAGATATTACTAAAAGAATAAAACAAAATAAATAGGATACAGTAAAATCTATCAAGCCAAAAGTATATTGAAAAAGTATATGAATCATAACAAAAGTACGAGAGCTCCACTACAAGATCATGAAAAATTTGTAAAAAACATTATGTTAAAGTTAAAAAGTTCTTTTTCAGTAGATTGTCGTATGGAAGCTGAGAGTATCGTTTCAACTGCTATTTACCTTAAAGACAACTACGCGACCGAATGAAAAAAGTTGTTGAACAATCTGCAGAAAAAAGTTGAATATCCCTAAACCGCTTAGGTGATATATTAATTAATGAAAATAAGCAATGTGCATTGACAGCCCTATGTGGTAAACCAAAACATACTTCTTCTTTGGAACAATATTTGTACGATGTTGCTTACAATTTGGAAAATGGTTTGGTTGATACGGTTGTAATAAATGAAAAGGGCCAAGCTACTTATATATTATCAATCACTAAAGAAAACAATAAAACAAAAACATGGTTGTGTAATCATTATTGTAAGACGGTCGATGTTGATATTTTAAAAGAAATTAAGTCCCTCTTTTTAGAAATTCTAAAAACTGACTGTCAGAGTGCACATAAATTTTTTTCAACACTCGACTTTTGCTCAGCTTTAGTATATCATCCTAGTAAAATTGGTCATTCTCATGCCTGTTATGTTAATCCACTTTTATGTACTTCAAAATTCTTAAAGTTACAAGTTTTATCTTCGCACTATCCTTATTTACGAAGTATTAAGCAACTAATCTATGAATCAAGATGCTAATGTTATGTCAACGTGAACATACAGATATCACTCTATAATGCTGATGCTTAATTTCTGAATAATATCGCTCAAGAAACGAAACATTTGGGCATTCCATTATGAGTTGTCAGAATGTGACTAAAGTAAGCATAAATTGTTTTGTAAAAGAGATGTTCAATCATTTGATAATATTGCTGCCAATATTGTGATTAAACTACTGCTTTGTTCAAAGTACACTGTTTTACAACAAATAAAAGAATCTCACGAAGCTACAACATTTTCTGAAAGTTTCGTTTATAGGACTTGCTCCTCGAAAGTAGAAGATGACGTTATGCCATCAAACTGTTTTTTGAATAATCTTTTTGTTAAAAAAGTTCCTGAAGAAATTCAAAGTCTTAATATGGTAGAAAAAATATTGATACAAAGAGCAAAAGCTTTTCAAACCATAAAAAAATGGACACTGTTATGAATAAGAACTTACCTCATTACGTAAAACTAGAAGAAGTTGTTGGTACAACAATACACCTACCATTACCCATAGAAGAAATTATGCCATGATACTGATCCTCTTAACATTCATCATGAATTATTTATTTTAATTCTAATTTACCCATCAAAGGCCAAAAAAATTCAGCAAGATTATGTTGATGTAAATAAAGTATTCAGAGCTTTGTGCTGGCTTAAAAAAATAATCCTATTTGTAAAAATATAAGACTTCCGTCTAATCGAAATAAACTATTCAATAATATTAATTTGGAAGTTGAGTAAGAAGAACCCTTGGATAGTTTAGTTAAGGACAATCAAAATCTTGATGAACAAATGCAACCACTGCTCACTCAAAAATCTCAGTCTGATCCATACTATCAACACTGTACAATATATCCTTTACACGATGAAAAGAAAAATGAATCCGACGTTACCTTATGTCAAATATTGCAGACTCATGCAACTGTGTTGGATAACAGGGCTAAAGATTTGGACTTGAAATGTTTTACAGATTTATATCCATACGGGCAGACGGGTCAATATACTTAAAGAAGTCCAAGACTAAGAGAGTTTGATTATATCAAAAGTCGATTAGCATCAAAACAGTTTGGATTAAACCATCTATATTTCTTACATTACTGTTTGATAATACAATAAGACAGATAAATGCTGGAATATTTCATACTCTTAATATAGTCGATCTACGTTACAATCACACTGCAAAAGATTTTTTACAAATAATGAACGATAAAAAAATTGATGCTAATCCCAACGCAATATTTTATCGTTTGCCTGGTACTGAAATTTATTGGAAAAAAGTTCGTAATGATTTACATTGTATAATGCGTGAGTACGGACCTGTCCCTTTTTTTGTAACCTTAAGCCCTGGAAAATGGATGTGGTGGGCATTGATAGAATACATAAATAAAGTAAATTAGTGGAACGATAATCGATCAATCAGTCAACTTATAGCAGCTGATCCAGTGTCAACAGCAAGATATTTTGAAAATTGGTTCAAAGCTGTGCTGGTTTACATAACATCACCATCAAATGCTATTGGTAAAATTACTCACTATTATTATGTACGGGAATATCAAGGTATAGGTTTATTTTACTATCACTGTTTGTTTCGGATCAAGGGTGCTCCAATTTATGTTAAAAACTCTAATGAAGAGATACCAGAATTTATTCTAAAATATATTACATGTCATACGCCCGATAAAATTTTTTCACTAGAACTTTATCAACATGTTCTCGCGTATCAGCAACATAAACACAATAGGTACTGTATGCGCGAAAAAAAAGACAAAAACTGCATTCAAACGTGCTTGTCGGTTTGGATTTCCATGGCCAGTAACTGATAAACTTATTTTAAGAGACGTATCCGTTGCTATTGCTAACAAAAATAAATTGAAAAATAAAAGTAGACTTTATGATTTACCACGGACTAGAGATAAACAATTTGTGAATGACTATATACCCGCTCTTTTATTAATTTGGGAAGGAAATAACGATGCTCAGTTTATTGGAGAATCTTCTTATTTATTAACCAACTATATTTGCAATTACGGAACAAAAGGTGAAAAAAGTAACTTAGATTTTTCAGATATTAAACTAAACAAATCATTATACAGTATGCTTTGGCCATTTTGTTTGCGTGCTGTGCATCACACAGAATGTGGAGCAATTCAAGCAGCTGATACACCTTTAGGACATTCTTTACATGCTACTGATCGTGATACAGTGATCAAATAGTTAAACGTTAATATGATACGTAATTGGAAAATGAATCCAGTTAAAGAAATTAAAAATCTTCCAGAAGAGTCAACCGATATATTTTATGAATCGTTCGTTGACCATCATTATCTCAACAGACCTAAGGAGTTGCAATCTCTATGTTTGTATGAATTTGTTAGGCATTTTGATAAGTCGAAAGAAAAAGCAATAGGTAAGATTGAATATTACGAATTAAATGAATGAAATAGATTGAAAAGGTTTGAAGAATCTTTTATACAAGCATTCAAAAAAAAACAAGACTTCTTATCAAATTCTATGGAATATCATGATCAATGTGCAACCATACAAAAGGCTATGCATAACATAAACAAGTTAGTTCAAAATCAAATAGAAAATAGTGAAGCAGAACCGTCAACAGATTCTGCTGAAATTCCAGAAGGGTGTGTACCTATTGAAGTAGAAAATGCTATGAATGATTTTGTAGCAGTTGGTAAAATTGCAGTTTCTCATAATGAAGAGTTACAAAATTCAATTGGAAAATTTAACGCAGAGCAACTAAGCGTCTTTAATAAAATTACTTCTACTATTGAATTGAATTGAATGATAAAGTTTTGCGAATGTTTGTGAGCGGTCCTGGGGGTACAGGAAAAGGTTCTGTTATTGAAAATCTAGTTACCTGGAATAAATTATGCCGTGGCAGAGATATAGCCGTTACAGATTCTACCAGAATTACAGTGTATAATATTGAAGGACTTACAATTTATAGAATACTGTAACTCCTGGTAGAAGATGGTAGTACTGTGGAATTTGAACAGTTATCTAAGGTTGCAATAAGAAAAATCAGACAAACTTTAGAAAATGTTGATCTAATCATAATTGACGAAGGATCAATGGTTTCTAATGTTACTTTTATATACATTCATTTGCGGTTGACAGAAATATTTGACACATCTGATATTGGAGACGGATAGTTTGGGAAAAGAAATGTACTTGTATTCGGAGATTTACTTCAGCTTCCTCCAGTTCGTGAAGATTTTGTGATTGTTGAAATGAATAAAAAGCAAATCAATAAGTTCATTAAATCTATGTGTACATTTAATTTATGGGAATTATTTGACTACGATAAATTAAGAATAAATATGCGACAAAAAAATTATAAATTACATTCTGAAATCTTATCCCATATTCGATTAGATCTTATGACAAACTCTGATGTAGAAATTCTACAAAAAAAAGTATTAAAATGAACCAACAATGATTATTTAAATAGTGTCCAAGAATTGTTTAATTACTTACACAAATTACCTGTTGATACAGTTTGTTTGTAACCCACTAGAAAAATAGGTGATATCCTAAATAAAGCCATGATGCTTACAATTAATTCCGAGGAAATACACCTTATTGCTAGTGACACGTTTCAATATTCAAAACAGTTGCAAAAAAAAAAGTAAAAATTTTAAATAAGGATGTTGATAACTTGTGCGGTGTAGATCGTACTACGTTAATAAAAATTGGTTCTAAAATAATAATAAGGAGAAACATTAATATTAATATAGGCTTAGTTAATGGCACCATTAATTAAGTTGTTTCTATACTTAAAGATAGATTGCACGACATTTCAGTAAACGTATTTTATTACAATGTGGTAAAGAATACGACATAGCTCGAATGGAATATAAATTAATTGTTATGGACAAAGTATACATAACATGACAGTAATTTCCAATTCGTCATAGTTACGGCTTAACTATTCAATAAAAGTCAAGGCTTGAGTTTAAAACATGCTGTAGTCGAAGCAGGTAATAGTATTTTGAGTGATGGACAAACGCACGTTGCGACATCTCGAATTACTACACTCAACGGTTTGCATCTCATAAATTTTGATCCTTCATGTTGTATTGCAAACGTATCAGCTATACTTGAATACAATAGGTTGTGAACAAAATATCGTCCAGATCTTAATAGTTTTGCCATCTCTCCGGATCGCAGAAGAATTCTGAACTTAAAAGCCTACGATAACAAATGGGCTATAGATAAAAATACAGTTGTAGCAGATTCAGAAAATAACATAAATTCTATATTTGAGAGTACTTGAAACATATTTGGGTGACAAAACACAGATTCTATTTCATCTTATGCTAACGCTAGTTTACAAAGCTTATTTTATTTATCTACGGTAAGAAGGATCTTATTAAAGCATAGTCAAATCGATATTGTGAAGACGACTCAAACAATATATTTCAAAAAAAATGTTAATATTTTATCATTAAGACAGTTTGCAGGCAAGAATTTTACATTACAGGTACAACAAGATGTGACAGAGTTTATAACACAACTGTGTAATCCATGACTTATATTATAAAATGCTCTTAAATATGAGATTACCGAAATTATAAGATGTCCTGGCCATAGTAATGATCGAATGCAAGAAGATTTACCTAGTTGTATACTGCGTCTTTTAGTTCCACAATATTTACGATCATGTACATTGCAGGAGATTACATACATATATAGATTGCAATATGGAAAATTGGTATGAAATCGATGACTGCTGTAGTATAATGGCTGCCAATCAAAAAAAATTTTAAAAGTAGATATTAGAATTTGTAATACTACGCTTATAACTTAATTCTATATTACTGATTTCAGTAGCAGTATTATTAAATTATCTAATTTTAAAATAAATATCATACCTACGTTAAAAGTTATGATTAATGGTAAAAAATACAAAGTTTCAAATGGAATTTTCTACCATAGTTACATGTCAGAAGGACACTATACTAACTTACTGAGACAAATTAATCGATGGTTGTATGTAAATGATCAAACAGTTTAAAAAAAAACTTGGCTTGAAGGTGCTAAAAACATACAAAATGTAGTTGAAGAGCAAGTTTAGATAAAAACGTAATTGAATTTAATATCCAGTTAATGATATGAAGATTCTCGTAAAAAGTTATATCTCTATAAAAAAGTAAAAGACTAGGCAAGTTTGATGTGTTAAAGTTATACACATTCACTACTTTTTCTAGTCTTGAAATAAATTTATTTATCTTCCATTACAAAAAGTTAAACTTTAAAAAGTTGTTCATTATTTAATTTTTTGGTTTATCGTGTCTTCATTATGAAAATTATTTTTCTCATTTCTTTTCCAAACAAAATTGGCACGAAACCGTTGAGGATATATTTTTTATTAATTTTCTATTACGCAGAAGCTATAATCTATAATACCTATACTGTTAAAATTTTTTTTTAGTTAACATGTTTACGTACTTATTATTTGCATCCAAATCGTTCTATTACATAAATGTTTGCAATAAATTTTTGGCTTTGCAAAGTCATAAAATCAGTTTAAAAACATTAAGTCTAACGTTTCTAGGTAACATCATTTTTAGAACAATATTTAGAATATTTTAAACAAAATTGAGCACCAAATTTAATTGAATTCGCACAACTATGTGTTTTATTTTAATTCTTATGTTTTATAATTTACAGACTAGCAAATTGATAAGATGTATTTTTTTTTGACAAGTTTTTATGTTCTAGTGTGACATAACATCAAAAGTATATTAAAAAGTTTTATACTCATTGATGTATAGCCTTTTACTTTTTTTATAAGGTAGTTTTTATGGGGTGTATTATGCTTCTCCATTCTATTCTGCAGCTTTACCGACATATTTAGGTCAAAAAGACGTTGGAATAATACAAATTATGCATGTGTTTCTTAAAATGCTTCTATCGAGGTCCTTAAAATTTATTTTGGCTCAACCTTCACAGTGTTATGATGGCAATGGGTATCTAAATCTCTTTACACAAATTTTATAGTCGTTCTAAAAAAACTGGCAGTTAAGTAGCTTGAAAAAATTTTTCGAAGGTGTAGACAAAGTGAGTAGAGGGCTGAACTTATAAGCATGTACTACCAACCCCAGATTGACAAAAACTGCAGCCTGAACTACTGTGCTACCGTGCCGTTCTACAGATAACTTTCAAGTCTGTAGCTATCAGTCCACAACGTTGGTAAAATGAACGGTTGCATAGCAGTAAATTCAAATGTGCATAAAAATCAAATAAAATAAAATAACTTTGTTCATGTTGCTTAAATTTTTCGTAACTATAAGCGATGAATGAAAAAATCAGGTATTTAAAATATAATTAGAGTTCACCACATTATCAGTTTAACTTTTTCTAATTTTAAGATAACTAACCTAGTCCATTAAATGAATAAGCTTCCTATTACAAATAAAAGTATTGCCGTATTGTTGTAATGTTTAAAATTATTAACTCAGCCAGAGTTCATCAAGATTATATGAAGCTAGACTTATACTATAGGAAATGAGATGGCAGAGACTTCAAACGAAACATGGTTTTTAATTTTTTTTATCATGTGTTGTAAGTCGGAAACGTAAGTATTACAGTATCACAGTAACTTATTAACATGATATTTAATACGAACACATCGTCATCGGGATTTTTATACGTCATAAATAATTCATGATTGTCGAAAAAACATAGTTATTGAATAATTGTTATTCGGGGAATTTCAGCTTTGATAATTTATAAAAAGTATAAGAACAAAAGTAATAGCATACTTCAATAACGTATTTAATTTTTAAGATATGTTTTGTCATTAAGTATTTTTTTTAAATTTCTTTAAAAAAAACATTATTTGAATTCTGTGATATATAACAAGTTCTACAATAAGCACTCAAGAAAAACGTTGCAAATTTTTCGATAAAGTAGTCTATTAAAAAAAAATTTAAAAACGGGTAGGGATTGCTGTATTTTGTAAGAAATAATTAATAGTTTTACATAATTTTCAAACATTTTTCCAAACTCAGTCAGTACACATTATAGTATTAGAAACATCGCGAAGCAGTATTAAGTATTTATTTGATGGAACTACTTTAGTACACTATAGCTACTGAGTACAGACTTTGTCGTAACCAGTACTTCTCAATATAACTAGTATTTGACTTATTTTACTTACATTTAATATTTAAAGAGTTATAATATCTCTATGAACTTTATTTTGTGAGATTGATCTCTGCAATAAATTGTATTTTTTGAGAGACTTGTGTATGTTGAATATTGACTTACGTGTTTAATGCATTTAGTACCAGACTACAGTTAATATTGTTAAGTTTGATATTGTTTATCTATGAGTACAAGACAACATAATACTAAGAGTGTCATAAAAAAAGTAAGTCATGCCAAGTAACAAAGCGAAGCTTAACTGTTTTTAGATTCTTATTTCTAAACTGTGCAAGGCTGAAGATTCATTAAAAAACAAAAACTTCTAGCCACTGTACGAAGGCTTTTATTTTTTATTAACACATTGATTGGTTAAGTCAAGCATACCTGACTTTGCATTTTTCTTAAAAGCTTAATTTTATAGGGCCTGATTCTTAACATGAGTATATTCTTTTGTATGATGTGTGGCTCCTTTTAACCAAAACCAATACTTGATCATTCCATCGAAAAAGTTATCATTAGTTTAAAAAATAGTCCTAGTTACCTAGTTACTAGAAGAGATCTTTTTATTCATTCTAATAACAGCCAATGTATGCCTGATCTATGACTTAGTAACCACGGAGACTTAATCATGTCATGTGAGAAAAATGTGCTTCCTGGATGATTCAGTTAAACGGTACGAGATTCATAGGGTAAAGGCTTGTGGGTAATACAGGGTTATAAGTAGCATATGTCTTGAGTTATACGGTTAGTATGTCAAAAACCGTAAGTATAAATAGAGTTTGGAATTTTCCAGCAGTATGAGTTTTAAAAGCACTATACAATAGACGCCACATGTAAGTTATCAAAGAGGAACTAGACAGAAAGCACACACTAACAAGACTTGCGTACCTTATAAGAGAGGTAAGAATCTTGTAAAAATCTAAGTAGAGGGAGAAAGTAAAATACTTGAAAGTCCATTAGTAGAAATATGTCCTTTTTTTATAAAGTAATTTTTAATTTAAGAAGTTAATAATACATACAAATCTTATTTTTCGGAAGAATTATGTATACTCTACTAACAAAAAATGCATCACTTACGATATTGTAAATTTGTTTTCTAAATGCTTGAATGCTGTGAATGCAATAAGAACATTAGTATGACATGACAAAAATCATTTTACATTATTTATCATTTAAGATGTAACATCTTATGTCATATACTTTACATTAAAAATTCTAAAACATTAAGTTTTGTGCTTTAGTTATAAAATTTAAATGTTTATTTTTAAAAATCGAATGGAATACATGTTGTAATAGTCAGGGAGCCAGAGGTTCAAAAACCATGATTTTTCGTTGTTGAATGGAATTTAGAGAAATCTCGCTAAAACTGTAGATTGTTGTCCATATAATGATCCTGTGAAAAAGTTAGAATAAACCTGGTCAGAAGGATCCTTTTTATAGCAAAATAACTTTGAAAACCGACTTTTTTGCAACTATCTGACAGTATCTTGGAAATGAAGCATTTTGTCAAAAAAAGTTAAGTATAAAAGTTGTTTAACTAATAATTTTACGTATTAATAAATTTTTTTCAAGGGCTGATTGTTTATTCTTACCAAAAACATGCGGTACAGTTGTTAAAAATGAAATACAAAGAGATGTAAAAAAATTAGGGAAGAAGTCTTTACTTATTGTTGGTATTTACATATTAGGTAGGTATTAAAATTGCTTACAAAATGCACAAGGCTCAATTTTTCACAAGCAATATGGCGGCCTACTGCAAAATTATTAATTTAAAAGTTCAGAACGTTGTAAATCCTATCACGGAAAGCGTATATTAATAAAGCCGATTAGAATCAGTAGGTAATAACATTATCTATTATCAAACTAATTTTTGATATTTTTTAACATAAATTTTTTTTGTTATTAACAAAAAACCACTTTTCGTAGTTTTTAGTTTTGTCAATTTGCACGATAGAGCTTTGTAATGAAATGCATTTGATTACACTTTTTTTTAAATTAATTGACAAACAAAATAAATTAATTATTGGCCCATTAGAAGCCGAGACAACTTACACTTTTACATAGCAATTAAGCATTTCAGCGACGCCCGAGTGGGCCAAAAATAAGTGCTATATCGGTACAAAACGAGTGCAGTGTCAGACCTTATCGACGCAACAGAGCGACTCATTACTTTGACTGCCGTACAAATTGCCTGTAACAAACAATTTCTAAGTAAACATTCTGGCAATTATTATCTTGTTATTTTTGTTGTGTACCTTGGCCCTTGGACATTTAATTATCCAAGTTTCAATCGTCTACGTGCATGACATCATGCTCAACAATAAAAAACGTAAAGTATTGTTTCTCGGCTTTTTCTGGGCATGCAATGAATTTATTTTGTTTGTAAATTAATTTAAAAATAGGTGTTATCGAATCCATTGCATTCCAAAGCTCTGTCTTGAAAATTGACAAAATTACGAACCACAAAAAGTGGTTTTTTGTTAATAACAAAATAAACAATTGCTTAAAAGTTTTAAAATCGGCTTGGTAATAAATAACGTTATAACTTACCGATTACAATTGGTTTCATCAAGATCCGCTTTCTGTGACAGGTTTTACAGCTTTCTAAGCTTTTAAATTTATAATTTTGCAGTAGGTTGCCATATTAATTTTGAAAAAGGTGACCTTGTACATTTTGTTAACAATACTTATACCTTTATTATATTTGAATATCAACAATAACAAACAATTTCCTCCCTCATTTTTTCATTTCCCTTTGTTTTTCAATTTTTACAACTTTACTGCATGTTTTTAGTACGTTTTGGTGAGAATAAACAATTTTCAGCTCTTGAAAAAAAACTTTCCATTCCATAAGAACATTAGTTTAACAACTTTTGTAATCTTTTTTTTTCGATAAAATGCCTCATTTCCGAGATATTGTGAGATAACTGAAAAAAATAGGTTTTCATAGTTATTTTGCAATGAAAAGGATCTTTCTGACCAGGTTTATTCTAACTTTCTTAAAGGATCATTATAGGGACAACAATCTCTAGTTTTTGCGAAATTTCGTTGAACTTCATCCTACAACGAAATGACAACCTCTGACTCCCTGACTAGAACAGTTGCATGAGATATAACTTTTTTTTTTTTTAAAGAGCTACCGTCAGAGAACTCAAACTACGAGAGCAATCTCTAACAACCTTATAAAGCGTTTATCCTACAACATAAACTTTCGCTACTACGTACAAGAATGTGAACAATCAAGGACTTCAACGTTGATAACTGCGTACAATCCATAAGAAATATCGTACACAGTTTTGATAGCAACGTATGCTCAATACATAATCCAAATCCCAAACATAAGCAGTATTAAGCATTAATCGAAATATATTTATTGCACGACAACTCTGCTCGTATTAATCGAGAGTAGATAAGTTGAGCTCTGATTGGTTGTTTGGTAAATAAGCTATGTGAGAATAGCTTGAGTAAATAAGTTCACTACCGACTCACCTTTAAGTCATAAAAGAGAAACAAAAAAAAGGAGTGTTGACTTGGGTTCTTCTGTTAAGAGCAGCAGCCTTATTGTTACTATGAGTATGATTAAATTACTTTTTCGACCTCAACAATTCTGACTCGCTCGAAAAAGAATAGGGGAGTAGTCCCAATGTGTAGGAATAAATTAATTTGCGCCTAGAAGAAAACCAAGGAATCGCACATAAAAAAGTTTAAGCTTAGTCAGTCTTAAACTTCTTATAAACTGCAGTAAGAACCGAAAAAAAGTCCTCTTAAAAAGTGTCCAGAAAAATTCAGCCAACATAGCCACATTTTTCAAACGTATTATCTCTTACTGAGAATGTGAAATTAAAGATCTATGATTTGTCAGATTATTTTTGGCAGATAAGACAAAACTTAGTTGTTAGTTATTTTACTTACTTGATTTAAATATTTCAAGGCTGAAAACCCTAATTAATAAGAACATAATTTTATCTCCAGTTAAAAAATTGAACACCAAGTGAAAATAAACGGACTAAGGTATGATGAAGACCGTCCTAAGAATGTGAGATAAAAAGACTCATTGGCATACACAACTACTGCATTATATACGTAGAAACTCATACAGTAGGTCAACGCCAGTTTGATGTATGACACCCCAACGCTACTTTATACATGTTACTTAGTGGAACTGAATACCACAACGCTGATTTAACAGTTTTCAAGAAAAGCATACTGTAAGTAAGAATGAATTAGATGTTTGAGATGGCTGGTTCCTGACAAACAAAAATAGAATAAATTTTCTGGTAGAACAAATCTACGATCTCCACTCTTCACTTAGAAGTTTTAATGTAACAGATAAATTTATAAACTTTTATAAACAGTTATTAAAATGTTACAAAAATAACTAAATGAGAATTAGTTATTTAGTCTTCTTCTTCTTACAGGGACTAATTCAGAAGACCATCAACAGTTAGTTAAACTAGTATGGCTAAGCGTCTTCTACGTTTTATTTAAACAACTACTTCGGTAAAGTTAACCTAATTTATTTTATTTTATTTTCAGAACAAAGTTCTTTCCTCCAGATTCAGCGTGGGAACATACCCAAGTAAAAAAAACCTTATGAAAATGTGTTATGAAAAACTTCAAGAAAACTAGATAATAAAAAAGACTGATATCCTATTTCTCAAATGCACAGCATCTGCTTCTCTCTCTCTGTCTCTTTGCGCTCTAGTTTCACCTCTCTCTCCCTCCTTCTTTCTCTTACATAGTTTTTTTCTTAGTGATTATCATACACAGCATCACTATTATACAAGTACTCTGTAACAGCCGTCACTGGGACACACACGCACACACCCAAAATTAATTATATGATGTGATTTCGAAAAATAATTAAAGTCTTCTGGGGAGTACTCACAGAGTGCGCAAGAAGTAGAGCCCACTTACACGCACGTGCTCGTGCGTGCACACACACACATACTCCCCACAAAACTTTGATTTCTTTTGTAAATCACATCAAATGGGTTAGTTAGATTAATCAGACTGCTATTAAAAGATTAAAAAATTAAATATTCATTTTTTAAAGACAATAAATGTTTTTCTTTTAAATAAATGTTAAATAACGTAAAAGACGTGTTATCATTTCAATATTTGAGAACTTATAATGAAATAGTCAATAAAACATTTAAAGATACTGTAATTGCAATAGGATTAATAATAATAATAGAGTATGACACTTAAATTAATGATATATTCTAAGAAGCTACTGCTATGATGCTGCCTTATTAATTGAGACATTTTTTGGCATAGTTTGTACTTTAAGGAAAAGTATCTACCTACACCTAAAAATATTAAATGTGAACAAAAAAAATCTTAGAGAAGATTGATTTTTATTGAAATATGTTCAAATTACTCGAAAATATGGTGGAAAAAGAATGAGGGAGGATTAGAAGGCATGAGAACAAATTGAAGGCCGGCTTATGGGGGGCCTAGAAAATCGTCGGAAAAAACGTGACGGAAGCGAACAGGTATAACAATAATTTAAAGGGTAGTTTGAGGCGGCTAAAGGTGGCCAAGATTATTGTTCTTTGAGAATAAGGGGGGGGGGGTCAGCAGGCGTAAAAAGCAATTAATTGGTAGTAAGGGATAGCATGGGGGCTAATCAAAAATTTTATTCAGGTAATTTCACAATAAAATAAAAACAATTTTGCCTTGTTTTGAGATAATGCTAGGAAGAGCTAAGGGGTGGCTGAGGGAGGAGGAAAAGTGTGAGGAGGTGCTGAAGGATGGTCAAATTATGATAATGAGGAGCTTAATCTAAAGTTTATTGGGTTAATTTTGCACTGAAATGAAAACATCTTTCTCTTGTTTTAAGGAAGCTGAGGGGGGTCAACTATGAGTGAGAGGGTGCTAAGGAGGGGGGTGTGTACAGCCTCACCAAATCACTACATAATATTTACATATTATGTACATGTTTATAGTATCCATAAAAGATTCTGTAACTTTCATGCAATATAATTAATAATATATGCTTATTGAACCATCGGAGAAAAACATGTAACATAAAAAAAAAAATAATTATTATCATTCAGAACCCATTTTTAAATTATTTCTCTACAATGTTACTTTAAAATAATTAAAAATTGTGATGTTTGGAAAAAACCAGCAAAATACATCGAAAATCAATAGTGTCTTTTATACTTAACACTTACAATAGCGTACTGTGTTTATTAAAAAACTTTATTATTGAAAAAAAAACTATGTTAAAGTCTTTATCTGCTCAAAATAAAGCTCCTTTTTACCTTTGCCAACGAACATCATAGCAGTGCGTCTGCATATGCTAATATGCCTTGACCTTTGGCTGATAAAATTTGAAGATGGCAAGTGCTAGAGAAGGTATGATTAACAGAGATTCTAGATGCTGATAAAGGTTTTATATACTCGGTAGCAAGCTGAACTTGTGATCATATCCAAATAACATCCCCTTCAAAGATAGTCTCAAATCACCACCGCTCGCAACTAATTTAAGCATTACAATCGATACACACTGGTAATTCAAATTTTTAATAAGATACTTAAAGGTAAGCCCAGTTGGTAATCAGTCAAATTAGATGGCATCAAGTATAAAAGATAAGTAAATAATGCGTATCAAAGCTTTCCATAGAGCGCTGAAGCAATCTATTAATTAGCAGACTGGATGGAGAGAAAAAGATCTTGACAGAGTTATGAGTAAATCTATTGACACAGATTGACACAGATGAATGAGAAGACGGAAAAAAAATTTAAGTTTGTAAAGATATGTAGGACAGTTGGAACATTGTAGCAGACAATAGAGTGAATTAAAATAATTTTTTCAACGCAACAATTATTGTAAGTCGTATTATAAACACTCCGATTCATAAATAATTGTTGCTTGTTTATGAGCCAAGATGGCCCCTTTTTCAAGGGCACGTTTTCATGATTAATAATCAAACCATGTTACAGGACAGAAGGCTCAGCCCGTTCAATTTTTAAGAAATATGTTACATTATACAGCTCTTAGATGTATGCGAAGTTATTATCGAACTAGCTTCATGTATCCTAGTAAATACGAGACATTTAATTTATACTTCTCATCCCTGATACAGAAATAGTACTGTGACCAGTAATACTCGCAGCTTTAAGTATCATTGCTGGAAACTTAATGAATCCACTCAGTCACAACTCTCTAACAAAGGTTAGATTAATTCTTGATAAAATAATAATATAAATTTTTAGATAGGTCTTTGAAATAAGAATACTTTTAGCTATTGTAACTTGGTGCTGACCTCAGCAAATATGTAGAGCGATTGACTGGGTAACTGGCGACACATTATTTAGGGATAAGTAGTTATATTAAAATTATTTAATACCTGGCTGAGAAGCTTGCTACATATTTCAGCATGTATGCTAGTGTGATCTTATCTCACGAGACAAGCCAGAACGAAGCTTTTCAAAAGTAAGCTCTCCCGATGGAAAAACAAAAATATCTACTTACAGAAGGTAAAAATTAAAAAAGAAAAATAAGCAGTGTGCACATCACCAGCTGAAGCCAAGTAGTGAGAAGTATAAAGAAAATGAAAACATTAATAAGATCTCAGATAACTTAGTATAAGACTACAAACAAAACTGTCTTTGATTACCTAAATATCCTTTAATGAGTGATTGCCTATTTCTTGAAATAAATTTTCCAGTTTACATCAAAACATCGAGAAAATAGTAAAATAATTATGAGTGGGCTGTACAGTGCTGCATAGTTGGCGTGAGAAGTAGGGATCTAAATGGCTAGTAAAAAAGGACAATTTTCTCATCAGGTTACTACAACAGCCTTAGAGGACAAGTTACCGTAACCAATAATTCACCACTTATGTGTAAAGGTATATTGCTACACCCACTATCAAACTATTACTTTTTTGTATTTTAACCCATGAAATTTATTCTGCATTAACAGAGAAAGTTTTTTCAATGTAATAGATATCCGATATCACATGTTATCAGTTGAACTGATAGTCTTTGCACTTGCACTACTTTGCATCAAATGTACTCTTATTCGTGTGGCCTTTTTTAAAAAAGACACCGTTCCACAGGATTTTTCCATTTAGTGGTTGAGCCAACGTTTTCTGCATTGGATCCAGGCTAATAATCAAACTTAAAAAAGCCCTGTGCTTTTGGTTCAACTTCTTGTTAACAAGGCTGAAGCTCTCTGTCTACAGCATTAGATTTACCCATATTAATCTTAAGCTTAAATAGTGTTTTGCATTAAAATAGGTTTAAAGATTTACGAGAACAAAGACTAGAACCATACTAAAAAAAATTTCCAAAAAAAATTGTCCATATACAATAGTTGAGATAAGTATTTTTTCTAATTAACTGAATGTCACGCAATTTTTGGGTAGTGAACGCTGAAAGCGTTATGTATTGTTTTCATTGTCTGTTATATCGTCCGTATAGATACATGGAGTTTTGATCAACTGTAGACGAGTTAAGAGTTGCAAGAATTTTGGTACGCTTGACTTTGTGATGTTTAACACAGTCTACAAAAAAAGCCACATTTTGTTAACCAAGTCTGGCCCAACTTGAATTACGCATTCACACAGTAACCGTACAGTATTTTCTCTTATGCAGTACATCGTTCGCCAATTCGGCTCGAAGTTTTGCCTGGTCTACATAACACCATTAAGACTGTAGCTAGTTAGTACAATTTATGTGGCATTAAATATCATGTGCTTTATTAACTGATCACCTGATTTCTGGCTTACATAATATCAAACAAAATAACTTATGTATATAGCTCACAAGTACAAGCAATACAAATACTTGTTAAAACGTGTATAATATAGAATATCCAGTAGTAAGATAGTAGTTGAAAGAGATAAATTGTTGCAGTAAAATTTTGTTAGCACTTACTGAGCTATTTATCATGAAAGATGATGGAACTTAAGAAATTAAAAAATGTTAAAAAATTAAATAATAATTTTCAAAACAAGAAAATGTGTAGTTATGGCCAGCTATAGTCCTACACTGGGACAAGCTTGCCTAATTAAAGCATACCAAAAATTTTTCAGTGTTAATCATATAAATTATTTATTTCCTAACATTCTAACATTGATTTTTCAAACATTTTTTTCTCCAACAGAAAAGTTTCCGTATTGTCATCTGTTGTCACTGCTGTAGCTTTATTAAGCTTAATATCTTTTAGGAGCGTTTCCCTTACGTTAGCTTAAAAATTTTGTTCTCTAACAAATTTTTATAATGCTTCATTTCGGAATTTTTAAATACTATTTTCTTATTCTTTCTCTCTTTTTCTCTTTCTGTTTAAATATTAAATATGCTATATAATTAACATTGCTTTTATTTATGCTGCTTGGTACTGCAAATGTTATTAATGTATGCAAAACCAACATTTATGTTAATTGTTTATAATTTCTAACTAATTTCGTATTCTGTTCTTCAATTTATCTACGTGTAAATATTATTTTAAATTAAAAAAGCCATTTGATTATATTTCTGCTATTCCGGTCATACTACCCTAGGCATCAAATAAATTCAGTTAAAATTAAATTAAATTTCTCTTCTTTTTCCTCTCTCTCTCTCTTTCTCTCTCTCTCTGTCTCTCTCTCTCTCTGTCTCTCTATGTCTTTCTCTCTATTCCTCTCTCTCTTTCGATTTTTCTGGATCATTTAATTCTTTTATTGTTTTTTTATTTCTCTTTACTTGATTAACAGTCGAACGTTTCTTCAACACAAGTTCGAGACAGTTTTTATTTTTTATTTTTTACTCTACCTATTAGATACGCTGAGACTCTTTTTAATAAAGAATTTTTTTTTAAGGTATACGTAACTGCAGATATTATTAATGTGTTTATTAGTAATATTATTTTTTTTTTTTAAATAGCTTATACGTATCAGTTATATTATAATGGTAGAAATTGTGTGTATATAAGGTTAATTGAAGAAAAAATTTTATTGGAGTAAAGAAAATTTAAGCAGCAACAAGATGAACATCTTTCTTACTATCTCACCCAAAATTTTAAGTTTTAGAAGCAGTGTATAGGGACAAAAGCCAATGTTCCTTTCCTGTCAACGCAACATATTGACCGCGTCGAGGGGTCAGAAGAAAAAACTCCCTGCTACCTATTTTCTTTGCTTGAAAGAGAGCGAGAGAGACAAAGAGAAAGCAGCAGTGCAAAAGTGCATAAGTATTGAGGACCTACTTACGCTGCGCTTTTTTACTTTTTTCGAGATAAGTGAGGTAGTGAAAAAAAAATTCAACATGGAGTATGCGTCCAACTCGGTTATGACTATTAATTCATCGTTTAATGCATGTAATCTCTTTCAGTAATATGCAACGTTGTTAATTTCTAACTTCAATCTCAATATAGAGACAATGATAAAGTAATTGTTGGAATTTTTTTTTAAATCTAATATTTGAATTTTTAAGCAACCGATGCCCAGAAGTCTTGTCCCAATGAAAGTCCTGATCAAAATAATGTCATCCGAGATTTTCAAAGAAAAGCTCTGATAGTTATAAACGAGAAAGTTGTTCTTAAAAAATCTACTGAAAGTTATGACCATATAAACCAAGCATTTTTAAAGTCAAGGGATACTAGTTCTGCTTAATCATTTGAGAAATCTGTTTTCATTTCATTTGCTGTTTTAATTTTTTTTTACAAGTAGCCCCCACTACCCTACAGAGCATCTGGTCTATGCTAAAAAAATAATGCATAATATGCATGGCCTTGATATAATCAATATTTTAACTTGAAATGCATTCTAAAAAACAATGCTAAAGATCACAGACTAATAAAATCACTAACTTTTACTTGGGAGCAAATAACAAGATTTTTTAAAAGACGCAAGTGACCATATTCACTTGGGCACAAAGATACTTATGAATATGTGCATTTTACTTCTTTCTTCGATGTTTCTCTAGTTTCCCTGCTTAATTTTTGTATTAAAACGTATTTTATAACATTTTACAGATTCTACTCATATTTGGAATTAGTGGAGCCATAATTTGTGCTGAGCTGACAAACTTGAAGTTTTCACAAGTTAAAGAGAAAAAAAATTCTCTTCTCGTTTTCATCACTGGAACAAAGACGTACTTTGATAAAACTCTCTTCATTGGATTTTTTTTATTAAAAAAGAAAGGATTCTATCACATTAAGACTAGCAGAAAAATTTACAGACAAATTTTTCATTCAGTATATCAACGGTAAAATGTTAGCATAAAGTTATGGGTAGAAACTAGGTCAACGCCTTTTTTCATTGCAAACTTATTTGAGACTACCAAATCAATAAAAATACACCAGTCACTGTCAACGAACGATTGCAACAATATCTTTATATAATTGAGGTACTAGTAGGTCAATGATAAAGCGATAAGGAGGGTAGAAATCTGACACTGTTGCTGCTGGATATATTGCTTAGTCAAATAGTAATACCTTCCGAGGTATCACTTATAAAATAAGACTGCTGCTTTTGTTGCTAGGCCATCAACGAGGTAAGATGGCTCTTTAAAAAAAATCAAGACATTAACGTTGCTCAACTGAAAGTAACTGAAAAAGATTTTAGTGAGTTGTTTCAGGAGGAATTATTGAATCTAAAGCATTAACATTCCTTTAATTTTACAAATGAAAGTGACGAGTCCATCTTCAGTACGAGAAATTTAAATAGTAACATTTTCTGTGAAATCTACACTAAAGAATCACCCATCAATTTTAATTTTCATAAAATGTATAAGAGACAACAAATTGAAGCCAAAAAAGCTATTTCGCTTTATGAAATTCAAAATTAATATCACCAATCGACATCTCATTTAATAATATTACTGCATAAAAAATAGAAATTCAAAAAATAAAGCTTGCTCTGCACGGAAATAAAAATTTTAACCAATGTGATAGAAAAGGAAATGTGACTGTTTAAAATTGTTTAATTAATAGCAATACTATTTATTATAACTACTGTAAAAATTATAAACGATGTCCTAATATAACTGTAAATAATATTATAGTATCATTCGATTAAGTTAATTTTTATGATGGTAATTAACACAAATAAGAAAAAAATTATAGTAACGTATAATAAAATTAAACGAACTTTCAAAAAAATTAAGTTGTTCTGGCTTACTTGTTTTACTTTTTGAGCCTGTTATCATCCACTAATCAACGACCCTCACTTTGCTCAGGTTGTACTTATTGTCAGATGATACATGCCTTCCATTTTTTCCCTAAACATAATCTATCACTACTCAAGCTAATTATTTTTTTATGGCAAATGAACAACGAATTTTCAGCTGAAGCAGTCAAAAAAATAGTATGAATTATACGGGAGGTCCCTTGATAATGTGTTCCAGCGGTTTTCCCCTTTACCACTGGGAGAGGATTATCAAGCTTCGTCCTTTGTAATGAGATGTACCATTTTTTAACAATTAGAAATAAAGACTACCTAATGTGAAAGTCAGAAGAAAAACAGCACAAAAAGAAAAAAAAGAAACGTATGACTTATATACGTAGACAGTTAAAAAAAAGTCTCTGGAGGTGTTATAAAAAAAAAATATTAACAGCAACTTTAGAAATTATTGAGGCAGATAAAAAAAGTATTTTTACCCAAAGATATTAAGTCTAGCTGATGTTCAACTTAACGATTGGATAAAAAAGTAATAAAGTATGGTTGTTCTGGCAAGGAAGATAAAAAATCATAGTTAACAAAACAAAAAAGTAACTAAATGAAAATTCGTTTACATGATGATAAAAAACCTTTAGAGAAAAGTTGCATAATAGAGAAACAATTGATTTTAGTATAATATTAAATAGTTATATAAATAATGTAAATTTTCATGTGGATTTTGAAACAACGCAGATACTTATGTACGATAAAATATTTTGAACGTAAGGAAACATCATGGTAGAAGCTACTCAAAGCGCATGGTATAATTCCAACAAAAACAAAAAACAAATAGTTTTTGCAGTTAAAAATTCTTAAAATTATATGAGCTCTTAATGTCTAACACCAACACAAAATAAGTTTAGTAGGTCAGCTACGTAATTCCAACATTTATTAAATAGCAAAAGATATACGTTTGGCACGAAGTACGACCAGCTGTAAGGCTTGGGAACAAATATTGGACGGACACAACTCTTGAAAAACTTTTTCAAAAATTGAACTAACCAGAAATTCAAACCCACGTCCCATTTAAGCAGCCGTATCTTCACTGACCATGACTTGCGGAGTAGCCAGCCAGCTATGACTGCTGCAATCAAAACATTTTGTACATAACATGAAATGTATTGGTACTGAAATTTATAGAAACTGCAATATTTCATCCCAACTCCTAATACGTGTTAACTATGTACAACCAATTTTGAGCACATATTCTAAGACAATATATTCTATTAAATAAAATTTGAAAGTTCACATGGTGGAGGGTATTGCAAAAGAAAGAAAAAGAAGTAGTGCAGAACTTAAAGTTGTAGATATGAAAAAAGAATAAATTGTAAGATGGAAAAAGAGATAATTTTTAGAAATATAAAGAAGCATGACATAAATTAGGATCTAGTTTTTTTAACACTTCATTTTTATAAGTCACTAGAAAAATACATGACACAACTGTATAACTTCTTGTCCTATAATTACCATACTCTAGTAAGTACCACTGCTCATTTTTTCATTTGATATTCTACTAGCTCATCAGCAAATCTTATGTAAAGTTGCCTAAAAGAAAGTTACGTCTTATTTTTATGTTATGAACTATTGTTCATTTACTGCTAAACCTATGTATGGATTATAAGATAGAAAAGACCTCATTTCATATGTGTGACATTGATGACGTCAGTATTAAATCGTAAAATAAAAAATTAAAATTATATGATTTAAAGAATCCTACAAAATTCAATATGCGTGTAAGAACTTTGCCGTATGATTTTTTCCGGAATCACCGTAATCACAACAGTAACTGAAATAAGAAGTTGGTAATCTTTTCTTTAGGAATGACTGCTTTGCTTAGCAATTGATACTTTTTATATTTATTTTTTCAAAGATATTTGATAAGACAGAATGAATAACTAAGGAGTATGTTACCATATTCTTTCACAAAAGTAGATAAGCTATGGCGATTCCAGCACAGCCCCCCCTCTCCTCGGTAGCCCCTATCGCGGTGTTCCCCTCCTCATGGCGGTGGCCCCCTCTCGCGGCCTGCCCCTCCTTATGGCGGTGGCCCCCTCTCGCGGCGTGCCCCTTCTCGCGGCAGCCCCTCTCCGTCGATGAGTTGGACTCCCCTTGCAGCCAATGGGCGCGTGAGTCTGTCAGGCTTGAGTTTGCGTGCGCTGCGATGCGCATTTTTTGCCTACAGCACTGCTTGAGATTGCGCGCGCTGTTTCAATATCTTGTGCACGCGTTGGGTATATGTATTTTTTTTTTTTTTTTGTAAGTGAGTGCGTTGCACGATGATGTAGGACGTTGAGGGGTAGGAAAATAATTGTTTAACATTTTTATTGTTTATTTTGGTTAATCTGTTTATTTAAATAAAAAAAATTTACATTTACAAAACTAGACTTGCAAAATGCTCAGATTTGCAAAATGATTTGTTAAACATCTTATTCTCTAAGTACAATACATTTTTACAGATCCTTGTGACTATCGTCGTCGTCGTCATCAACATCAACCCATTCCGTATTAAAATAAAACTTTTTCATTCGTTTGACATTATGAAGAGCACAAATTGATTTGTAGGCTTCATTGTGATGAGCACAAGTAGTAACTAATCTTGGGAGTTTAGACGGTGGATAGTCTGTCATATCAGTGACTTTAAAGCCAAATCTTTCAAGCCACTTTTGTTTCATATCTCCAATAACGAATATCTTAGTAGCATTTTCAAGATTCTCCCGTAAAATATTCCCTATCTCCGTGCACTTAATTTTTCCCGAGTCCCAGCTTAGTCCATGATAGTAAAGTTCAAGGTATAAATTTTTATGTTTATATTTTGGTGGCAATTTTCGCCAGCTGAAGGGTGCTTTAAAAAGAAATACTTGTGCTCCTGCATTGGTGGGACTAAGCGGAAGGATAGCCAATTCCTTGAGCACATAATCATTACCTGGTTTCTTGAAACCTTGCATGTCCACAAAATACTCCATTTTCTTCGCTATTATGACATTAGTTTTGTTTTTTATCTTTTCATAACCTTCATTTTTAGGACAAGATCCTTTGTTGGTTAAATATTTATCAACGAAGTTTTTCAGCCAAGATTTCTTGTTTTTATCATCATCGTCCTTAGTTAAAAGTTTTTGATACTTAACATTAGTAGTAAAATTGCTTGTACTCGGTTTATGCGACATATTAATTGGAGTCTTATTAAACAAATTGATTTTTTAAACAATTACACAGTCTTTATCTTTCGATTTTCCCACAGATTTTGTTTTTTTAATCTTTACATCTTTCTTCTTCTCCTCGTTTCTCTTCATCAATTTTTCCCACTCTTCTTGGCGACGTTTATTTTCTGCTTTTTCTTTACTCCAGCTGTTACTCCGGCCTTCATCCATGATGGTTGAGAATAAACTGATGCTCGTAGAGCCCATGAATCGGGTTTATATAGCTTTACATGAGTTTCTTGACATCCCCACTCATTAGACTATACTGAACGATACGATCATGTAAAAATAAGCAATAAGCTGATGTATTGGCAGGAAAATTGTTATGCGACTCAAATTCTAGCCTCACATCGACTGGAGCATTTTTTAATGTCTCGTTTTGTTTGGAACAATCAAGGACGATTGAGGGTATCCGATTAAGAAAGTGATGTTTGCCTAATGAAGGTGTTTTTTTTTTGCCAAAATATGAATTTTGAAAATCAGCATACATATTATATAGCAATGCATACTGATTACGTGTTATATCGAGATTAAGATCACCATACGGATAATATTGTGAATTTAAATAGAGTTTCACATTTCTTATATTGCAGTGATCAAACATACTAGCGCTTACATCCTTCTGATTTTTTCGGTTTGTTTGAAAGGCTAAAATAACATAACGTGGCTTTTCCAACTAATAAGATGTCTTAACTGTCCAAATATGTTTTGATGTGCTAGGTAAGACGGGATACTCATATTATTCCCAAGTTCGAAAACTCATAGATACAAACTTATCTTTTTGCAGATAATTTAATAAACGAATTTTATGAGAATCTGACATTACCACATAGGGCATAAGCCATTCAAGCTTTAATATTACTATTTTAAAGTCTTCCCAAGTTGCTGCGGCGGCCGGATCAGCAACATTGAGCGGAGTTTGCAACACAGCATTTATATCATTTCTTGATCTTGTAAGTATAAGCTCATGTTTTACATTAACAACTATCTTGCGATAGTCTTCAGCAAAACCTAAAATCATATTGAGTGGAAGTATAATATCAAAGTAGCCGTTATTATTAGTAAGACTATCATCTTCTTCTTCTCCAACGCCAAGCCAACCAGCATTTATCATAGATTTGTTTTGATCAGGATAAAGCGATAGCCAATTTTTCATCAGGGTTGTTAGCCCAACATTTTTGCACTTATCTACCTCTATAGCATTTATCTCATATCGTATTCCTTCAAATAAGTGACAGATGGCGTTATTTATCAATGCGGTGTTTGTTACTGCAGTATTTTCATCTGCTTTGACCAATCTTCCGTAAACATGTAAAGAACTTTTGGATGGTAAAAGACACAAGTCTTGATGTTAAATTGAAATGCAAATTTCATCACTATTGCCATATGTTGATGATGCATACGGGTGATGAGCATGAATCTCATAGTGCGCAATAGATTCGTCAAATGCGACTGGAGACTGAATACTTAGAATCTCGTCCATTTTGTATACAACAAAAAAGTATCCAATTTAGTTTCCACCAAGGCTTTTTATTTTTAGACCGAGATTTTTTATAAACTGAATGTTTTAATGTGTTAATCGTTTTCTTGGATGACTCAATGCTTTGAAGGACTTTTTTCTCTGACGTCTCAACGCTTTGAGAGCTCGTTGTTGACTAAGTGCTGGAGTGCATATTGAGCTGCCTATATGATTTCTCTGATTATAAATGATACCCATTATGGAGAGGGTTTTATGTGCAATCTTATAGTTATGACTTCTCCACGAAAATTCACTAAATCACCATCCTGATCTACAATGCGAAGTTGTATATGATCAATGATACGTCCAATGATTGGTAAATAAATTATTTGTAATAGAACTTCAATAATCTTATATCCGGGTGGTACAGCGGGAAAAAATTTATGAATCGTGTGTACTTTGTGGTTGTTTATGTAAGCTCCACTCGTGATGTTACATTCAATTCTTAATGCGTTTATTTTTAGAGTAGCTACAGATAAGTCTGAAATATGAGTGGTATTATGTTTTAGAACTCTCTGAGTAAAACCTAATAGACGGCCAATAGAATCTTTAGGTCTAAAATCAATAGTATGACTGCACTTAATAACACTTC
Organism: Copidosoma floridanum; assembly: GCF_036245765.1. Classification (NCBI taxonomy): domain Eukaryota; kingdom Metazoa; phylum Arthropoda; class Insecta; order Hymenoptera; family Encyrtidae; genus Copidosoma; species Copidosoma floridanum. The sequence goes on along the minus strand of NW_028321898.1, from coordinate 10,198,657 downwards.
GAAGCGTATTATTGTTTGGCTTGATATCGAGAGTTATGTTGCGAGGTTGTAATACCTCAATCAAAAATGATCTAATATCTTCAATCTCATAACTGCCTGTTGGTAATACAATTACTTGATTGCCGACATAAAATTTATTACATTTTTCATCAATATTTAGGATGGAGTTGAATGAGAAAAGTTCTACTAAGCCAAGAACGTAGTTGTGTTTTGGTGATAATTCAATCGGCGGAAAATACTGTGCTTCTAAAACAGAAGAAGTACCAGAAAGGCTAAGTGTTAATGTTTCTTCCATGATTGTTGAAGTGTAACTAAATGGTTTCTCCCCATGTAAGAAAGTTATATTTGTTTTAAAAGAAACTTTAAGCACAAATGAACGCAGTTGTAGGAGTTCTTTCGCAAATTCTTGATATCGCTTATGATTATATTTCACTTAACTATCTTCTAGATACAACATTAAGTCAGTAGGTGGCTGCAGATCTCCAAAACTGTCAAAGTACACAACATTATTACCACGTTTTCGATAAGCCACCCAGTGAGTTCCAGGTCCATTCTCATCATCAAGATTTACTATAGCTGTTTCACAAAACCATGGACCGTCAGCAGGTAAACTGTTTCTCATGAATACTCCACGAAAATGAGGAATTTTTAAGATTTTAGAATATTTCATTAAATCTTTGTTGGTCAGAGCTCGATCGGGTAACTTTATTTTTTTGAACTTTTTTTTTGAAGTTTTTTTTTTTTTTTTTAAAACCTTTTCCAGCGTAAGGCTTTAAATAGACTCCTAATCCAGTTTTATGCGGTTTGAGACAAAGACCTTTTCCAAGTGCGATAGCTTCCATGGTTTGATTATGTCTCTGACTTTCTGCTTGCTGTTTTTGGCTGACTTAGCAGCATTTATGCTCTTCATAATTCCAGCTATTCCATTGGCTATAGCACCAGTTGCACTTAAACCAGCAAACAAGGGAATTAAATGTATAGCTCCACCGATCTGAGTAGGAAGGCGTAAGATGCGCGGAATCGTAACATACTTTTTACCTCCCGACTTTTTTACCGCACTACGAGCACCTTTCAAAGCACTACTAATGACATCTCGAGCACTTTTGCTTTTAGTATTTATGTCTTGCGAGGCAGCCCTAATAACGGCGCTTAAAGCA